>NC_029787.2:52653963-52666823 GCF_000816755.2 Arachis ipaensis
AGTGAAGAAGAGAAGCTGAGTTTGAGTTTGAGTTTGAGAGTGTGTCTGCGTGCGTGTGCGTGTTTCATGCAGAGTATGGTTTGTGATGTGAATTGGTTGGGGGAATCTTTTGGGAGAGGGAGAGAAAGGTGAGGAGCAAGAGCATAGCGATGATTGGCGCCTGACCCTGACCCGAGAGAGAGAGTGTGTGTGAAAAAGGAGTGGAAAATGGAAAATGATTGATTTGAGAGACGAGAAAAGTGTGGTTCGGTCGAATGCGGAGCATTTAAATGTATTTAAGCATAATTTGAAGTCCGGAACCCCGATTTCGGCATTTTATTACACCACTGCCAGAAATCTATTATGATAGATCATTTTCTTTCGTAACTTTTTAAAATATAAACTTACTTAGGATAGTGTTCCGGGGCTTATCTAGAACTGGATGGTTGGACTTGAATGAGAGATTCAAACGCTAAAAGAAGGTGGTCTCCAATTTGTTTTACGTCGAGAAGCCGCCGTTCGAGTTGTGTGTTCTAAGAGATGGAGGGTGATACCTGCAAAGACACTCCGATGCCTAAGTCAGCATGTGGTTAAACAGGTTTAGAATGTATTGAAACTTAGTGATACTTGAGGAGTGTCAGTGTATTTATAGTGGTGAACCAATAACCACCGTTGGAGTAGTGCCACCTTTTTAGGTGGATAACTGTCCCTTTTATCTAGAAATTGTTGGGATATAGCTTCTAGAAGTGGGTTGAGAGATTTTAGGGGCAGTTACTTATTTTAATAAGTGTTATCTGCCAGCTATCTCTTGAACCCGACTTCTTTGAAAAGAAGTATGTGTTGAGTCTGACCTCTTCTGAAGAGGTCAGTGAATAACGAAGGCCAATCTTTGGATTGAGCCTTTTGGTGTATTTGAACCTGGGCCATAGCGTTGGGTCAGGGTAGGAACAGGCCCCTACTCGAGTCCAATCTCTTTTACTTATGAGTTGGATTCGAGTATTGAACTCGGGTCTGTAGCTGATGTGATTTTTAAAACCGACGTGATTTTAAATTTCTTAACCGCCAAAGTCTAATCAAACGTCGCGTCTGTTAGGGTTTTCGCATTTACACGTGGAAGCAGTTACATTGGTAACAGTGCGTTTCTTTAATGATCGCGTCAACTTACCCTTATGCCCATGCCGTGTTATAAATACTTTTCCCTCTTTAAACGACTTGTTTTTGGCCAAGTCCTTTTTCTAGAACTGATTTGTATAACTCGTTCTTTCCGAGTTTTTTAAGGCTTGTAGGCTCTGTATGAGTTTTAGCACATCTTGCTTAACCAAAGAATATTTCTTGTCCTAGTTTCGTATAACTCGTTCAGTTCGAGTTGTTTTGAGGATACATGACTTGTTTTAATACAAATCACCTTTCTAAAACTTATTCTGATTTCTTACGACTTGTTTTGATACAAATCGTTTACTTCAAAAATCTTGTCCTTAGGTTGTTGTGAATGCTAGAACAAATTTTCTTTGAACAACTTGTTTTTGTGAAATTGTTCCATTTTATACGACTAGGTCATTTATTCGTAGAGATAAGATCGTGGGCTTGAGATTTTGTACGATTCATTCGTGAGGGTCGAGTTGTTAAATCGTATTTATGCCTCGAGGGGCATATTTGGTTAAGTTACTTTTGTGACTTATTCTAAACACAACTTTTTCAACCCGTTTGGCCCGAGCTGTTTCGAGGTGTTTTCTTTCCAATTCGCATATGTAACTTCTTTCCACCAATTGATTCCTCGTCGCTTCATCCAAGCGATTTCTATATGATCGGCCTGTGATTTTCGCGGTTTATCGAGCTTCAATTGGTGTGTGTTAATTGTAGAAAATCATTTTTCATAAGAAATTATGGGATCTCCTTATATTGGAGGTGTGTCGCGACCTTGACAGTTTTTCACCCTTGAAGTTAGACACTTTGTAGTAGCCCTTTTCTAAGATTTCAGCAATCTTGTAGGGTCCTATCCAGTTTGTTGCCAGTTTTTCTTCGCCCGACCTCTGTAACCTGATATTATGTCTTATCGGGATGAGGTCATTTGTGGCGAACCTCGTAGCCATCCTTTGTCTCAAAATCTCTTTTTCTTATTCGAGTTTTCTCTCGAATTTCTGAAAGGAGATCGAGCTTTTCTTTTGAACTTGAAAGTTACCAACTTCCTTGTAGAATTTCTCAAAGCCTCTTTTCTTATCTGAGTTTGCTTTGGAAGGAGATCGAGTTCTTCTTTTGTGCTCTGATATCATTGTAGAATGTTGTCTTTGGTTTTTAATAATTTTGGACTTGGCTCTCGTAATAAGCCAGTGCCCCTACTCGAGGTCGAGCTTCATAAAGTCGGACTTGAGTATTCAGTCATGCCATTCTTGAATCTTACTATTTGTTGCTGTTTCGGGGGTTACCTGAAATTGGAGGTCGATCTCGGATGAGATCTTCTGTACTGGTCGGAGATGGCGTGTCCGGCTGGCTGGTGGCGGCTGGAGCTGTTGTGTCTGACTTGTTGGACTTGCTGCACTGCTGATCCTTGGTCACCCGAGGGTGGGGGGTACCTGCAAGAGACTCCGATGCTTAAGTTAGCACGGGTATTAAGCAGGTTTTTTGTAGAATCAGAGTATGAGTTATACCTGGGTGCTCCAGTGTATTTATAGTAGTTGTAGAGTGACCTTTTTAGATAAGATAACTTAGTTATCTTATCTTATCTTATCTTTTGGTGAGGTCAGCTTATCTTCAATGGAACCGACCTTATCTCTATAGGCTTGGACTGCCTTTGGATATGGGTCATATTCCTTGAGTTGGGCCCATTTTTTGGGCTTTCCTGTCGATTTGGCCGAGCTCTTTTGGGAAGAGATCGGATAGTCTGACCTGAAGAGGTCAGTCGCTTTGTCGCCGATCATCCCGGGTCGGATAACTCGACTCAGGGTATGAACAGTGCCCCTGCTCGAGCTCGGTCTTTCTTTTGGAGGTCGAGTCTTGGTTTTAGGACTTCGATCCTTCTCGGGTGAAGCCGAACTCGAGCATTTTGTCGACTTCCTCTTTTGTAGAACCTTTTTGAATGTAGAACGTTTTCCTCTAAAAGCGCGCGCTTTTGTATTAGCGCCTTGTTATGGGGAACGTGCGAGGGTTTAATGCCCCAATTAATTTGGCATTAATTGCCCCGTTTAACTTCTTTATTTTTGAACTTTACACTCAGGAAACAGTTTCTCTTCTTCACTCTTTCTTTGTAACTTCTCCCTTTACTCTCTCGCTTTCTGTTTCTGGCTTTGAGTCCATAGCTCCTTCCTACGACGCTTGCTTTGTTGCTGTTTTCGTGGAAGAGGGGTGATTCTGGATTTTGCCTTCCGTTTTTCTGCTTTCTTTTGCAGCTTTTCTCCCATTTTCCAGGTTTGGTTCTTCTTCCTTCCTTCCTTTACGCCATTTATTTTGAGAAAGTTTTTATTTTGGCTAGAGAAAGTTTGGATCTTTCTGCCTTTACTTATGCCTGATCGTGGTGTGTTCTGTAGTTTTTTTGCCTCTTTGCATGATTTTTCGCTTTTCCTGTTGCTTGCTGTTTTTATGGCTTCTGCCTGTTGTTAGTGCTTTTGGTTTCGAAACTTTGAGTGATAATTTTGTTTGATCCTAAAAAAGGAAGTATCTTTGACGCTTTCTACTTGTCGTGCTTTGATGTTTGGGGATGCATGCTTGTTCTTTACTGATAAACTGTAGGAAGATAGTGGTTTTGATGACTTTCTGTGCTTTTTGCGTTTTGTCTTTTTCCTATGAAAATGCTCGCTATTTAAGGTCTTATATTCTTGTTTGAGAGATGCTAGAATGTAAGCGTTAGTTTTTTCTAGATGAAAATGATGAGCCCGCCTTTCCCTTGGAATGCAAAAAGATGTGAGAGTGTCCAGATACACGTAGGAGATGTTGGATGAAACTGAGCGAGCTTTTGTGACCGTCTTGGAAGAACACTGGGGTCAACCTCCCATCTTGATACAAAGAAATTTTTAACCAATTCTTCTCTTCTTCAAACCGAGCTGGGTATTTTGCGTTCCTGATTTTCCTTTTATTATTTGTTTATATTGCTTGTAAATGCCTTTCCGACTTGCAGCTTAATTTCTTACTGTTGTGTTTTATTTGCAGAGGCAATGAAGAATAATGAATCCATGAAGGCTTTTAAAAGAGCACAGAAGGCGACTGCTGCTAAAAACATCTCGGTCAAGGCGGCCAGGGAGGGATCTTCCCAAGTGCGTGTGAAGCCGTCCATGCCAGAGTTCTCCTGGGGCGAGGAAGGTGATCCCCACTCCTCGAGTTCGTCTGGCTGACCCTCCACCAACTTCTGCCGCTCCTTCTGGCACTCCTCCCAATAAGAAACAAAAAACGGCTGAGCCTTTCAACTTTGATGCTCCCAACTTCAATGAGATCGAATTTGTGGATCAGCAAATCGGTCCCTACGGTGCTCTTCCTATGGACGATGTGTCTATCCTTCGCCATCTGGAATTTATGGCTCGAAACAGTGTAAAAATGGCGTATATGGGGGTTGCTTTGTACCGAACTGCTCAGAATATTCCTCTCCATGCCACCAAAGAGTTTATGGAGGAGACGAAGCAGGAGTTCGATCGGATGAAGGGCCTTAAAGAGGAGCTTGAGGTAAAGGTTGCCAAGTTGGAGAAGGATTTGGAGAACGAGAAGGCAAATTCTCTTGCTTTGGCAGCTTCTGTGCGGCTGGCCGAGAACATGGCACTGATGCATAAGGATAGCTACGTTACGTCTTATCGGGAGGTGATGCGTCTGAGGGGGGAGCTGGAGAGTGCCCGAGAAGATTACTCTGAGCTTCAGGGTCATCTCGTTGGCAGTGTAACTGCTGCTTACGAGAACCTGAAGGAACAAGTTCGGGTTATTGCTCCCGAGGCCGACCTTAACCTCTTCAGCCTGGATAACATTGTCAGGGATGGCAAGATTGTCCCTGATGACGAGGATGATGATGTTGAACCTCCCCCTGTGTCCTCTGCCAAAGTGTCGACTTCTTCAGCTCCTCCGGTTGTAGCCGATCCGGATTGCCAGATTCTGAACCAGGAGGATGGAACTGTGGATGCTGTGCCTATTCAGACTCGCCCTCCTTCTCCCCCTAATAATGCTGCCAAGAAGGCTCCCGATGTTTGCTGATTTCTCTCTGAACATTTGTGTAGCTAGCCCGGCTTGTGGGCTTTTAAACTCTTTATTGTTTTGTTAACTGCTGACACTTTCTAGTCGCTTGCCTAGCAACTTTTATTTTGGAAAACAAAGGTAGCTTTCTAGCTTTTTGAGGTAGATTTTGCTGGCCTCTGAAGCTTTCTAACTTTTGTAGATTATATCACGTTTTTTTGCATTTATCTTGGTATCTCTTCTGGTTTTTGAGAGTGTTGGAATCTTGCGGCTCAGCCTCTTTGAATTGCTTTGTACTTATTGTTTGTAGCTTGGATCCTTTGAGGTTGTGGCTGTGTGGGCCCAACTTGTTTTTCGGTTTTCTCGCTTTTGCTTGTATGTTTAGCACTTTCATAACCGATTTCTTTACGTTAGTCCTCTTTGCAGTTATTTTTGTAGTCCTCTCTTTTGAATCTTTGCCAGATCTCTTTTTAAGGACTACTTTTATAACTTGGTTTTTGTAGGAGGCCGACTTCTTTACGTCGTCCTCTTCTAAGTTATTTTTGTAGTCCTCTTTCTTGGACCTTTGTCATGTCTCTTTCAAGGATTACTTTTATAACTTGTTTTGTAGGAGGTCGACTTCTTTACGTCGTCCTCTTCTAAGTTATTTTTGTAATCCTCTTTCTTGGACCTTTGTCAGGTCTCTTTCAGGGATCACTTTTATAACTTGTTCATTGTAGGAAACCGACTTCGTTATGTCGGTCTCTTCCAAGTTATTTTTGTAATCCTCTTTCTTGGACCTTTGTCAGGTCTCTTTCAGGGATTACTTTTATAACTTGTTCATTTTGGGCTGACTTTGTTATGTCGGGCCCTTATAAGTTAAAGTAATCCTCTTTAATAGGGTTGGCCATACCGCTTTCCAGGGTTTACTTGTAACTTGGGTTGACTTGGTCCGACTTCTTTACGTCGGCCAGTCTTTAAGTTATTATTTAGCAATCCATAAGACCTCGTCAGGTTCTTTTTCGGATCACTTTCGATAACTTCTTACATTATTCTGTGTTCATCTTTGCCGATGTGTAGAAGGTGGTTGCTATCTTTAGATTGTCTTTTAGGTGAATCGCGTTTTCAGCTTTATCGGACGATTGTCTTTATTGTGATCGTGCAGTGAAGTTGCTTTTCACTTTATGCCGATCTGTTGCTTTATAATCGGACGATGAATGCTTCAGATTAATGCATCTTGAAAACTTGTACAACATCTAAAATATATTTTATTAAAGGAAAGTGCAAATATATCCATGTGGGAATTTTTCATCCCTTTAAGTCGGATAGTGTCTGAGTCTCAACTTGGTGCCTCATTAAAAAAACTTTTCAGGAAAAAGAGTGCATCCAGTAGTGAGATCTTTACTTTTTTTAGCTGTAGTACCTTCTTAGGTTGCAGGCGTGCCATGATCTGGGAAGCTCTCGTCCATCGAGTTCGGACAGTCTGTAGTAGCCCTTCCCAAGTACTTCCACGACTCGGTAGGGTCCTTTCCAGTTTGCTGCCAACTTTCCTTCTCCTGGGCGAGTTGTTCCAATATCATTTCGGATTAGGATGAGATCATTTTCTGCGAAACTTCTCGGCACTACCCTTTGATTATATCTGGAAGCCGTTCGACGCTTTAGTGCTTCTTCCCTGATCTGAGCTCTTTCTTGGATTTCAGGTAGTAGGTCGAGCTCTTCCCTTTGAAGTTGGAAATTTGCTCCCTCATTGTAATGAACCACTCTAGGCGATCCTTCCTCAATCTCTACTGGAATCATTGCCTCTATTCCGTATGCTAACCGGAAGGGGGATTCCTTTGTGGTGGAGTGTGGCGTCGTTCGATACGCCCATAGAACTTGTGGAAGCTCTTCTGCCCAAGCTCCCTTTGCGTCTTGTAATCTCCGTTTTAACCCGGCCAATATGACTTTGTTGGCAGCTTCAGCCTGTCCATTGGCTTGCGGATGTTCCACGGAGGTGTACTGGTGTTTTATGTTTAAGTCGGCTACTAACTTTCTGAAGCCTGCATTTGTGAATTGAGTGCCATTGTCTGTGGTGATAGAGTGTGGAACCCCGAACCTTGTGACAATGTTTCTATATAGGAATTTCCGGCTTCTTTGAGCAGTGGTGTTGGCTAGGGGCTCTACCTCGATCCACTTTGTGAAATAGTCTACCCCTACTATGAGGAATTTAACTTGTCCTGATCCCTGGAGGAAGGGTCCGAGAAGATCAAGTCCCCATTTTGTAAACGGCCAAGGCGAAGTTACACTGATGAGCTCTTCTAGCGGGGTGATGTGAAAGTTGGCATGTTTCTGACATGGTGGGCATGTCTTTACAAATTCTGTAGCTTCTTTCTGTAGAGTTGGCCAATAAAATCCCGCCCGGAGTACTTTTTTGGCGAGAGCTCGTGCTCCGAGATGATTGCCGCAAATGCCGCCGTGTACTTCTTCTAGCACTTCCTTTGTGTTGTTGGTCGGTACACATTTTAGTAATGGTATTGAGATCCCTCTTTTGTACAGGATGTTGTTTATGATAGTGTAGTACTGTGCCTCCCTTTTTAACCTCTTTGCCTCCTTTTCTTCTGTGGGGAGTGTTTCTGTTTTGAGGTAGTTAATTATGGGGGTCATCCATCCTTGGTCCTGACTTGTTACGGCTAGGACTTTTTCCTCTTCCAAGATTGACGGGTTCTGTAGCATTTTCTGAATGAGGCTTCTATTGTTGCCTCCTGGTTTGGTGCTGGCTAGTTTCGAGAGTGCGTCAGCTCGGCTATTTTGTTCGCGGGGTATGTGGCGGATCTTATATTCCCTAAGTTGTCTGAGCTGTCCTTTGGTTTTATCCAAATACTTTTTCATGGTGGGATCTTTGGCTTGGTAGCTCCCTGTTATCTGTGAGGTGACTACTTGTGAATCGCTGTAAATGTTGAGTTTTTGAGCTCCAACCTCTTTAGCCAGCTTCAAACCAGCTAATAATACTTCATATTCCGCCTGATTGTTTGAGGTCGGGAACCCGAATTTAAGAGAGAGAGATCAACTTGGGCTCCTTGGTTGCTTTCTATTATCACACCTGTGCCGCTTCCAGTCTTATTTGAAGAACCGTCCACATAGAGATTCCATTCTGTGGGGATTTCCAGGGCATCTGTTAATTCTGCGATGAAGTCGGCCAGATACTGTGATTTGATGGCCGTCCGAGCTTCATATTGGAGGTCGAACTCGGATAACTCGATTGCCCATTGTAAAATTCTGCCTGCTAAATCTGTTTTCTGCAATATTCCTTTTATGGGCTGGTTAGTTCGAACCTTAATTGTGTGAGCCTGGAAGTACAGGCAAAGTCGTCGAGATGTTAGAACGAGAGTATAGGCAAACTTTTCTATTTTCTGGTAGTTCAACTCGGATCCCTGTAGCGCTTTACTAATGAAGTAGACAGGTTGTTGCCCACTTTTGTCTTCTCTGACTAGTGCTGAGGCTATTGCCCGGCTTTCTACCGCGAGATATAATATGAGCGGTTCTCCTTTTCGTGGCCGAGATAGGATAGGTGGCTGGTATGCGAAATTGTTACGCTGAGGTTGTAAAATTTGTTGTTCGTTCTCTCCCTGGCAATTGCGCCAAAAACTGGTGCACAATACCATGATCCAAACATAACTTCACAACTTCGCACAACTAACCAGCAAGTGCACTGGGTCGTCCAAGTAATAAAACCTTACGTGAGTAAGGGTCAATCCCACGGAGATTGTTGGTATGAAGCAAGCTATGGTCACCTTGTAAATCTCAGTCAGGCGGATATCAATTGGTTATGGAGTTTTCGAATTATAATAAATAAATAGAAAATAAAGATAGAAATACTTATGTAATTCATTGGTGAGAATTTCAGATAAGCGTATAGAGATGCCTTCATTTTTCTGAACTACTGCTTTCCTGCTGTCTTCATCCAATCAGTCCTACTCCTTTCCATGGCAAGCTTTCTGTAAGGGCATCACCGTTGTCAATGGCTACATCCCATCCTCTCTGTAAAAATGGTCCAAATGCTCTGTCACGGCATGGGTAATCATCTGGAGGTTCTCGATCATACTGAAATAGGATTTACTATCCTTTTGCGTCTGTCACTACGTCCAGCACTCGCGAGTTTGAAGTTCGTCACAGCCATCCCTTCCCAGATCCTACTCGGAATACCACAAA
The DNA here is from genome assembly GCF_000816755.2 of Arachis ipaensis. Taxonomy (NCBI): domain Eukaryota; kingdom Viridiplantae; phylum Streptophyta; class Magnoliopsida; order Fabales; family Fabaceae; genus Arachis; species Arachis ipaensis. The sequence goes on from NC_029787.2 coordinate 52,663,252, forward strand.
CAAGGTTTAGACTTTCCGGATCTTAGGAATGGCCATCCATGGGTTCTAACTTATACCACGAAGATACTAATAACTCGGACTCGGTCCCCTGTATTAGATATCTAAGAGATACTCATTCTAGCTTGGTGGCATGTAGAACGGAAGTGTTTGTCAGGCTCGCGTTCATAAGTGAGAATGATGATGAGCGTCACATAATCATCACATTCATCATGTTCTTGGGTGCGAATGGATATCTTAAAAGCAGAATAAGTTGAATTGAATAGAAAATAGTAGTACTTTGTATTAAATCATGAGGAACAGCAGAGCTCCACACCTTAATCTATGGAGTGTAGAAACTCTACCGTTGAAAAATACATAAGTAAAAGGTTCAGGCATGGCCGAGAGGCCAGTCCCCAAAACGTGATCAATATGATCTTAAGATGACTAAAAATCATATGATGATCCGAAGATGTCTAATACAATAGTAAAAAGTCCTATTTATACTAAACTAGCTACTAGGGTTTACAGAAGTAAGTAATTGATGCATAAATCCACTTCCGGGGCCCACTTGGTGTGTGCTTGGGCTGAGCTTGAAGTTTACACGTGGAGAGGTCATTCTTGGAGTTGAACGCCAGTTTGTAACGTGTTTCTGGCGTTCAACTCTGGCTTGTGACGTGTTTCTGGCGTTTAACTCCAGACTGCAGCGTAGAACTGGCGTTCAATGCCCTTTTGTGTCGTCTAAACTCGGCCAAAGTATGGACTATTATATATTTCTGGAAAGCCCTAGATGTCTACTTTCTAACGCAATTGGAAGCACGCCATTTTGAGTTCTGTAACTCCAGAAAATTCACTTTGAGTGTAGGGAGGTCAGAATCCAACAGCATCAGCAGTCCTTCTTCTACCTCTGAATCTGATTTTTTTTGCTCAAGTCCCTTAATTTCAGCCAGAAAATACCTGAAATCACAGAAAAATACACAAACTCATAGTAAAGTCCAGAAATGTGAATTTAACATAAAAACTAATGAAAACATCCCTAAAAGTAACTAGATCCTACTAAAAATATACTAAAAACAATGCCAAAAAGCGTATAAATTATCCGAACGAAAAACAGAGAATGTAAGAACAAGAAATGAGTCCACCTTAGTGATGGTGGCGTTTTCTCCTTGAGGAACCAATGATGTCCTTGAGCTCTTCTATGTCTCTTCCTTGTCTTTGTTGCTCCTCCCTCATTGCTCTTTGATTTTTTTTTTAATTTCATGAAGGATGATGGAGTGCTCTTGATGTTCCACCCTTAGTTGCTCCCAATAATTGTGTGGAGGAAAATGTATCCCCTGAGGTATCTCAGGGATCTCTTGATTTGCAGTCAAATGTTCTACCACTGAGCTATAGATCCTTGATGGAAGCTTTTGTTTTCCCTTTTAAAAAAAGCTATGCTTTTACCACACCAAACTTAGAATATTGTTCGTCCTCGAGCAAAAGAAGAAAGAATAGATGAAGAAGAAGATGTGGAAAAAAACTAGGATTATGAGGAGGGAAAGTAGGGATCCTGTTGGGTTCACAGATCCTGAGATGATCCTGTGAGGTCCACAGATCTTGAGGTGTCAAGGATTTACATCCCTACACCAATTGGGCATGTAAAATCCCTTTGCATGCAATTTTGGCGTTTAAACGCCGAACTGATGCTTGTTCTGGGCGTTCAGCGCCCATCTGCAGCATGTTTCTGGCGTTGAACGCCAGCTTCATGCTTGTTTCTGGCGTTCAGCGCCAGCTTTCCTCAGTGTGCATTCTTGGCATCTGAACGCCAGGATGCTGCTTGTTTTGGGCGTTCAACGCCAGATTCATGCTCTGTTCTGGCGTTGAACGCCTGCCAAATACTCCTTACTGGCATTTAAACGCCAGTAAGTCCTTCCTCCAGGGTGTGATTTTTCTTCTACTGTTTTTTATTCTGTTTTTGATTTTTCTATTTATTTTGTGACTCCACATGATCATGAACTTAATAAAATATGAAATAATAACAAATTAAAATTAGATAAATAAAAATTGGGTTGCCTTCCAACAAGCGTTTCTTTAATGTCAATAGCTTGACAGTGGGCTCTCATAGAGCCTCACAGATGTTCAGAGCATTGTTGAGACTTCCCAACACCAAACTTAGAGTTTGGATATGGGAGTTCAACACCAAACTTAGAGTTTGACTGTAGGGGCTCTGGTTGACTCTGCAGTGTGAGAAGCTTACTGTGCCTCTTTTTCATGTTTACAGAAGGATGTCCTTGAGTTTTAAACTCAAGGGAGTCCTCATTCAATTGAAGGACTAGTTTACCTCTGTTAACATCAATCACAGCTCTTGCTGTGGCTAGGAAGGGTCTTCCAAGGATGATGGATTCATCCTCATCCTTCCCAGTTTCTAGGATTATGAAATCAGCAGGGATGTAAAGGCCTTCAACCTTTACTAATATGTCCTCTACTTGTCCATAAGCCTATTTTCTGGAATTGTCTGCCATCTCTAATGAGATTTTAGCAGCTTGTACCTCAAAGATTCCCAGTTTATCCATTACGGAGAGTGGCATGAGGTTTATTCCTGACCCAGGGTCACATAGAGCCTTCTCAAAGGTCATGGTACCTATGGTACAAGGTATTAGAAACTTTCCAGGATCTTGTTTCTTCTGAGGCAATCTCAGTTGATCCAATGCATTTAGTTCATTGGTGAACAGGGGAGGTTCATCTCCCCAAGTCTCATTACCAAATAAATTGGCATTCAGCTTCATGATTGCACCAAGGAACTTGGCAACTTGCTCTTCAGTAACATCTTCATTCTCTTCAGAAGAGGTGTACTCTTCAGAGCTCATGAATGGCATAAGGAGGTTCAATGGAATCTCTATGGTCTCTAGATGAGCCTCAGATTCCTTTGGTTCCTCAAAGGGGAACTCCTTATTGATCACTGGATGTCTCAGGAGGTCTTCCTCACTGGGGTTCACGTCCTCAACCTCCCTTATAGGTTCGGCCATGGTAATTAATTCAATGGCCTTGCACTCTCCTTTTGGATTCTCTTCTGTATTGCTTGGGAGAGCACTAGGAGGGGTTTCAGTGATTCTTTTACTCAGCTGGCCCACTTGTGCCTCCAAATTTCTAATGGAGGACCTTGTTTCATTCATGAAACTTACAGTGGCCTTAGATAGATTAGAGACTAAGTTTGCTAAATTAGAGGTATTTTGTTCAGAGTTCTCTGTCTGTTGCTGAGTGGATGATGGAAAAGGTTTACTATTGTTAAACCTATTTCTTCCACCATTATTAAAGCCTTGTTGAGGCTTTTGTTGATCCTTCCATGAGAAATTTGGATGATTCCTCCATGAGGGATTATAGGTGTTTCCATATGGTTCACCCATGTAATTCACTTCTGCTATTGTAGGGTTCTCAGGATCATAAGCTTCTTCTTCAGAAGATGCCTCTTGAGTACTGTTGGATGCAGCTTGCATTCCATTCAGACTCTCTCTCAACAAATCTCCCTTCGGCAAGTGTACCGAATTTGTCGTCAAGTAAAAACTCACAATAGAGTGAGGTCGAATCCCACAGGGATTGATTGATCAAGCAACTTTAAT
>NC_029787.2:52690335-52690616 GCF_000816755.2 Arachis ipaensis
GTCAATATTTTGTTCTGAGCCAATATGGCATTCAGAGTATCAATTTCAAGAACTCCCTTCTTCTGAGGCGTCCCATTACCCACAGGATTCCTCTCAGAAGTGTACATGAACTGGTTATTAGCAACTATGTCGATGAGTTCTTGAGCTTCTGCAGGCGTTTTCTTTAGGTGAATGGATCCACCTGTAGAAGTATCCAATGACATCTTAGCTAATTCAGATAGACCATCATAGAATATATCCAGGATGGTCCATTCTGAAAGCATGTCAGAAGGACACTTTTT
>NC_029787.2:52691094-52702280 GCF_000816755.2 Arachis ipaensis
GGATCTTCAGATGGAAGTCCATGAAACTTGCAGTTTTGTTGCATCAGAGAAACTAATTGAGGTTTAAGCTCAAAATTGTTTTCTCCAATGGTAGGGATGAAGATGCTTCTTCCATGTAAATTGGAATTAGGTGCAGTAAAGTCACCAAGCATCCTCCTTGCATTATTATTATTTTCGGCTGCCATATCCTCTTCTTGTTCGAAAATTTCTATAAGGTTATCTCTGGATTGTTGTATTTTAGCTTCTCTTAGTTTCCTCTTCAGAGTCCTTTCAGGTTCAGAGTCTGCTTCAACAAGAATGTTCTTGTCCTTGCTCCTGCTCATATGAAAAAGAGGAAACAGAAAAATAATAATAATAGGGATCCTTTTTGCCCAGGTATAGATGTTCCCCTGTGTGAGTAGAAGAAGAAAAGAATGTAATGTAAAGAAGGGAAGAAGAGAAAATTCGAACACAGATGGAAGAGGGGGTTCGAATTTGTGTAAGATGAAGTGTTAGTAGATGAATAAATAAATAGAAGGAGATGAGAGAGAAAGAAGATTTTCCAAAATAAAATTTTGAAAAGGGGTTAGTGATTTTCGAAAATTAGGAATGAAATCAAGTTTAAAATTAAAAATTGAAACAATTAGTTAATTAAAAAGAATTTTTGAAAAAGAGGGAAGAAATTTTCGAAAATTAGAGGGAGAGAGTTAGTTAAGTAGTTTTGAAAAAGATAAGAAGCAAAACAAAAAGTTAATTAGTTAGTTGAAAAAGATTTGAAAATCAATTTTGAAAAGATAAGAAGATAAGAAGTTAGAAAAGATATTTGAAAGTCAAATTTTTAAAAAAAGATAAGATTTAAAAAAAAGATATGATAGGAAGATATGATTAGAGTTAGTTTTGAAAAAGATTTGATTTTTTTAAAAAATCATAATTAATGACTTGACTCACAAGAAATCACAAGATATGATTCTAGAATTTAAAGTTTGAATCTTTCTTAACAAGCAAGTAACAAACTTGAAATTTTTGAATCAAAACATTAATTGTTGATAATATTTTCGAAAATTTGATATAAAATTAAGAAAAAGATTTTTGAAAAATATTTTTAAAATTTTCGAAAATAAATAAGAAAAATAAAAAATATTTTATTTTTTGAAAAAGATTTGGAAAAGATAAGATTTTTAAATTAAAAATTTGATTTGACTCATAAGAAACAACTAAGTTTTAAAAAGTTTTGAAAAAGTCAATTCAAATTTTCGAAATTTATGAGAGAAAAAAGGAAAGATATTTTTTTTTATTTTTTTTTTGAATTTTTATGATGAGAGAGAAAAACACTAAAAATGCTCAACATGGAAATTATGGATCAAAACAATGAATGCATGCAAGAATGCTATGAATGTCAAGATGAACACCAAGAACACTTTGAAGATCATGATGAACATCAAGACCATGTTTTTGAAAAATTTTCAATGCAAAGAAAACATGCAAGACACCAAACTTAGAAATCTTTCATGTTCAGACACTATGAATGCAAAAATGCACATGAAAAACAAGAAAATGCACAAAACAAGAAAACATCAAGATCAAACAAGAAGATTTACCAAGAACAACTTGAAGATCATGAAGAACACTATGAATGCATGAATTTTTCGAAAATTTTATGCAAACTTTAAAACATGCAATTGACACCAAACTTAATATTAACTCAAGACTCAAACAAGAAACATGAAATATTTTTATTTTTATGATTTTCTAATTTTTTTGGATTTTTTCAAAAATTATTTTGAAAAAGGAAAATAAGGATTCCAAAATTTTTAATATGAATTCCAGGAATCTTGCATTGTTAGTCTAAAGCTTCAGTCCAGGAATTAGACATGGCTCACTAGCCAGCCAAGCTTTTGTGAAAGCTCCGGTCCAAAACACTAGACATGGCCAATGGCCAGCCAAGCTTCAGCATGTAGATCAGGTAGATCAGGAACAGCAGCAGGTGGATTAGCAACAACTAGCTTGCTCTTGATAATGTTGGGTTGGAGGCCCCAGTCCAAATAAATTTAGACATGGCTTTATAGCCAGTTAGGCTTCAACATGCTTCATGAAACACTAGAATTCATTCTTAAAAATTCTGAAGAACATAAATAAATTTTTTTTTAAAAATAAATTTTTTTGTTTTTTCGAAAATTAATTGGGAAAAACGAAAAAGAAGGAATTATTTTTGAAAAATTTTTGAAAACTTTTTGAAAACAAAATAAGAAGAAATTTACCCAATCTGAGCAACAGGATGAACCGTCAGTTGTTCAAACTCAAACAATCCCCGGCAACGACGCCAAAAACTTGGTATGCGAAATTGTTACTCTGAGGTTGTAAAATTTGTTGTTCATTCTCTCCCTGGCAATGGCGCCAAAAACTGGTGCACAGTACCATGATCCAAACATAACTTCACAACTTCGCACAACTAACCAGCAAGTGCACTGGGTCGTCCAAGTAATAAAACCTTACGTGAGTAAGGGTCGATCCCACGGAGATTGTTGGTATGAAGCAAGCTATGGTCACCTTGTAAATCTCAGTCAGGCGGATATCAATTGGTTATGGAGTTTTCGAATTATAATAAATAAATAGAAAATAAAGATAGAAATACTTATGTAATTCATTGGTGAGAATTTCAGATAAGCGTATAGAGATGCCTTCGTTCTTCTGAACTTCTGCTTTCCTGCTGTCTTCATCCAATCAGTCCTACTCCTTTCCATAGCAAGCTTTCTGTAAGGGCATCACCGTTGTCAATGGCTACATCCCATCCTCTCTGTGAAAATGGTCCAAATGCTCTGTCACGGCATAGCTAATCATCTGGAGGTTCTCGATCATACTGGAATAGGATTTACTATCCTTTTGCGTCTGTCACTACGCCAGCACTCGCGAGTTTGAAGTTCGTCACAGCCATCCCTTCCCAGATCCTACTCGGAATACCACAGACAAGGTTTAGACTTTCCGGATCTCAGGAATGGCCATCCATGGGTTCTAACTTATACCACGAAGATACTAATAACTCAGACTCGGTCCCGTGTATTAGATATCTAAGAGATACTCATTCTAGCTTGGTTGCATGTAGAACGGAAGTGTTTGTCAGGCACGCGTTCATAAGTGAGAATGATGATGAGCGTCACATAATCATCACATTCATCATGTTCTTGGATGCGAATGGATATCTTAGAAGCAGAATAAGTTGAATTGAATAGAAAATAGTAGTACTTTGCATTAAATCATGAGGAACAGCAGAGCTCCACACCTTAATCTATGGAGTGTAGAAACTCTACCGTTGAAAAATACATAAGTGAAAGGTTTAGGCATGGCCGAGAAGCCAGCCCCCAAAACGTGATCAATATGATCTAAAGATGACTAAAAATCATATGATGATCCGAAGATGTCTAATACAATAGTAAAAAGTCATATTTATACTAAACTAGCTACTAGGGTTTACAGAAGTAAGTAATTGATGCATAAATTCATTTCCAGGGCCCACTTGGTGTGTGCTTGGGCTGAGCTTGAAGTTTACACGTGGAGAAGTCATTCTTGGAGTTGAACACCAGTTTGTAACGTGTTTCTGGCGTTCAACTCTGTCTTGTGACGTGTTTCTGGCGTTTAACTCCAGACTACAGCGTAGAACTGGCGTTCAACGCCCTTTTGCATCGTCTAAACTCGGCCAAAGTATGGACTATTATATATTGCTAGAAAGCCCTGGATGTCTACTTTCCAACACAGTTGGAAGCGCACCATTTTGAGTTCTGTAGCTCCAGAAAATTCACTTTGAGTGCAGGGAGGTCAGAATCCAACAGCATCAGCAGTCCTTCTTCTACCTCTGAATTTGATTTTTTTTGCTCAATTCCCTTAATTTCAGCCAGAAAATATCTGAAATCATAGAAAAACACACAAACTCATAGTAAAGTCCAGAAATGTGAATTTAACATAAAAACTAATGAAAACATCCCTAAAAGTAACTAGATCCTACTAAAAACATACTAAAAACAATGCCAAAAAGCGTATAAATTATCCGCTCATCAGTGGCCGTCCTAAGAAATCCTTGAAGTCTTGGAAGGCTTGTTCACATTCTGTTGTCCATTCGAACTACTTTCCCTTTCTTAAAGTAGCATAGAAGGGGAGAGATCTTATCGCTGATCCTGCTAAGAACCTGGATAGGGCGGCCAATCTCCCGTTGAGTTGCTGTACTTCTTTGACACAGGTTGGGCTTTTCATCTTGAGTATGGCTTGACATTTATCCGGATTTGCTTCAATTCCTCTTTGTGTGAGCATGAAACCTAAAAATTTGCCCGATTCTACTGCAAAGGTGCATTTTGCGGGATTGAGTCGCATGTCATGCTTCCTTATAGTGTCAAACACTTGAGTCAGGTCGGATAACAATGTCTCTTCACTTTGTGTCTTTATCAACATGTCATCCACATAGACTTCCATGATTTTTCCGATGTGATCTGAGAAGACTTTATTCATTAGCCATTGATAAGTAGCTCCCGCATTCTTGAGACCGAAAGGCATCACAATGTAGCAGTAGTTTGCTTTCGGCATTAAAAATGAGGTCTTTTCTTGATCTGGTGGATACATGGAGATTTGGTTGTATCCCGAATATGCCTCCATAAACGAGAGGTATCTATATCCAGAGGAAGCATCGACCAGAGCGTCGATGCTTGGGAGTGGGTAAGGATCTTTTGGGCAGGCTTTGTTGAGATCGGTGTAATCGGTGCACATTCGCCACTTCCCATTTGATTTTCTCACCAAGACGACGTTGGCTAGCCATAGTGGGTACTTGACCTCTCTTATGAATCCTGCCTCCAGTAATGCTTGTACCTGTTCTTCCACAGCTTGGGATCGCTCTGGCCCAAGTTTTTTTCGTCTTTGCTGTACCGGCCGAGATCCTGGATAGACAGCCAACTTGTGGCACATTAGCTTGGGCTCTATGCCTGGCATGTCTGCAACTTTCCATGTGAAGAGATCGACATTATCTCGTAAGAATTGTACCAGTAATTCTTTTGAGTCTCCTCTCAGGATTGTGCCGATATTATTTGTTTTGTCCGAGGTGTCTCCGATCTGAACCTTCTCTATCTCACCTTCTGGCTGCGGACGGAGCTCTTTTCGTCTCTGAACTCCGCCAAGCTCAATTGTGTGGAATTCTTCTCCTCTGCCTCTGAGGTTTAGACTTTCGTTATAACAGCGGCGTTCCATCTTTTGATCTGCTTTTATTGTGGCTATCCCCTCTGTAGTTGGGAATTTCATACATAGATATGGAGTCGAGACTATTGCCCCGAGTTGATTTAGTGTGGTCCGACCTATTAGAGCATTGTAGGCTGAACTCATGTCGACCACAATGTAGTCTATTTTGAGTGTTCTGGATTGGTTCCCTTTTCCGAAGGTTGTATGTAGTGATACGTATCCTAATGGTTGTACCGGGGTATCTCCCAGTCCGAACAGACTGTTCGGGTATCCCTTAAGCTCCTTGTCTTCTAGGCCAAGCTTATCGAAGGCAGTTTTGAATAAGATGTCGGCAGAGCTCCCTTGGTCTATTAATGTGCGGTGCAGATTGGCGTTTGCCAGTATGATGGTGATGACCATGGGGTCGTCATGTCCCGAGATGATACCGGATGCGTCCTCTTTAGTGAATGTGATTGCAGGGATGTCGGGTGTTTCTTCCTTTCCCTCGACATGATATACTTCTTTGAGATATCTTTTGCGGGATGACTTGGAGATTCCTTCCCCTGCGAATCCGCCGTGTATCATGTGGACGTGTCTTTTCGGTGTACGAGGTGATCGCGCGGTTCGTCTGATATCTTTGTCCCTTCGTCTCTTTCTTTGGTCGTCATCTCGGATGGCTAGAAACCGATCTAGTTTTCCTTCCCTCACCAATTTTTCTATGATGTTTTTTAGATCGAAGCACTCGTTGGTGGAGTGCCCTCGCACTCGATGATATTCGCAATATTCATTTCGGTTTCCTCCTCCTCTTTTGCCTTTGAGTGGTCAAGATGGGGGTATTTTCTCCGTATGGCAGACTTCTTTATATACGTCGACTAGGGATGCCCTGAGAGGGGTGTAATTATGGTATTTTTTGATTTTCTCTCCTTGTCGATCTTCTTTCCTTTTGGATTCCTTGTCTTTATCTCGGTAGGGGACCCCGGATTTTGAGGTTTCTCCTAACCGAGCGTTTTCTTCCATGTTGATGTATTTTTCTGCTCGCTCCTGTACTTTGTCTAAGGAGGTAAGGTACTTCTTTGATATGGATTGGCTAAAAGGTCCTTCTCGTAGGCCATTGATGAGTCCCATGATGGCGGCCTCTGTTGGCAAGCTTTGTATGTCCATGCATGTTTTGTTGAATCTTTCCATGTAGTTGCGGAGGCTCTCCCGATCTCCTTGCTTGATCCCTAGTAAACTGGGGGCGTGTTTGGTCTAATCTTTTTGGATGGAGAATCTGGCTAGGAATTTTTTGGCCAGGTCGTCAAAGTTTGAGATGGACTTTGGAGGTAGGTTGTCGAACCATCTAATTGCTGTCTTCGTGAGAGTTGTTGGAAAAGCTTTGCAACGAACAGCGTTTGAGGCGTCGGTAAGGTACATTCTGCTTCTGAAATTGCTGAGATGATGGTTGGGATCTGTGGTACCATCATACAAAATCATATCCGGGAGTTTGAAGTCTTTGGGGATTTTGGTTTTCATGATTTTCCTAGTGAATGGATCTTGCTCTTTGTGTGAACTTTCCTCGGGAGTGGTCCGAGGGATTTTTGATTTGAGATCGGCTTCTAATTATAGGAGTTTATCTTCCAATTCTCGTCGCCACCGTACCTCTCTTTGTAGATCCTTTCCGACCTCTCGTTGTTGTTGGGTTTATTTTTCAAGTTGCTTTAAGCGGTCTTGAAGTGCTTCTATTACCCCCCGGATTTGATGAGTTTTTGTCCCCGTTGGATTCCGGAGTATCCTTTAGCGTAGTGTCCACGTTCTTGTGCGGTGTTCTGTTTTCCAGATCTGAATCGTGGTCATTGTTATGGCCGTCCGCCATGGTGTTGGGATGACTTTCAGGTTCTCCGGCAACGGCGCCAATGTCCCGGGGGTTACCTGAAATTGGAGGTCGATCTCGGATGAGATCTTCTGTACTGGTCGGAGATGGCGTGTCCGGCTGGCTGGTGGCTGCCGGAGCTGTTGTGTCCGACTTGTTGGACTTACTGCACTGCTGATCCTTGGTCACCGGAGGGTGGGGGGTACCTGCAAGAGACTCCGATGCTTAAGTTAGCACGGGTATTAAGTAGGTTTTTTGTAGAATCAGAGTATGAGTTATACCTGGGTGCTCCATTGTATTTATAGTAGTTGTAGAGTGACCTTTTTAGATAAGATAAGTTATCTTATCTTATCTTATCTTTTAGCGAGGTCAGCTTATCTTCAATGGAACCGCCCTTATCTTTATAGGCTTGGACTGCCTTTGGATCTGGGTCGTATTCCTTGAGTGGGCCCATTTTTCGGGCTTTTCTGTCGATTTGGCCGAGCTCTTTTGGGAAGAGGTCGGATAGTCTGACCTGAAGAGGTCGGTCGCTTTGTCGTCGATCATCCCGGGTCGGATAACTCGACCCAAGGTATGAACAGTTGCTATGTGACTTTTACAAGTTATTTTGGACTCTCTTTTTGGGAGGTCGGATACTTATCTCTTGGCTTGAGGAGGCATTCTTATAAATCGCCATCCTTTTTCAATTTGTTTTAAACAAATTGTTGTGAGGTCAGGTTTACATCCTCTTCATGTTGATGTTTGATTATGATCATGCTGTCCTTAAGTTATTTGTGCAATTCGTTTTAGGTTTGCCCCCTTGCCAGCTTAGTTTAGTATAAGTGGCTTAATGAGGTCGGACCACGATTTGCATATGTAACTTCTTACACCGCTTTGGATTTCGTCACTTCAAGTTAGAAAAAGTGTGCATTAGGGAGTAAGGTGCGCTTTCTAGCTAGAGTATCCCTTTTGTTGTAGACATGGCATAATCTAGGTAGATTGTTTTCGAGTAAGTCGAGTATGTTGTAGTAGTTCTTTTTCGAGTCTTAAGTGACTTTGTTGGGATCTTTTCATTTTGGTGTTGGATTTTCTTCGTCCGATTTTGGCCCGATGTCATTTTGGATCAAGACGAGGTTGTCAGTTGAGAAATTTCTTCGTATGACCTTCTCATGGCCATTTATGCTTGGGATCTGGTTCTCGAAATCGTACCTCAAGAAAGAGGTCGGACTTTTCTTTGTAAGCTCTAAGCCTATCTGACCTTGTTGTAAAGTCAGACCTTTAAAAGAGGTCGGACTTTTCTTTGTGAGCTCTAAAAGGGGTCGGATTTTCCTTTATAAATTCTGAGATTTCGACCTCATTGTAGTCTGACCTCTAAAAGAGGTCGAATTTTCTTCATAAGCTCTTAAAGGAAGTCGGATTTTTATTTGTAGACTTGAATCCCCAGAAGAGGTCAGATTTTCTTTATAAGCTTGGATCCTTAGAAGAGGTCGGATTTTTCTTTTTAAGCTTGGAAAGAGGTCGGACTTTCTTTCTAAGCTTGGAGGTTTTCGACCTCATTATAGACTCTGATCTTTAAAATAAGTCAGAATTTCTTTCTGGTAATCTTCGAGATTTTCGACCTCATTGTAGAGTTGATCATGAAAGAGGTCGGATTTTTTCACAAACTTCGAAAACAGGTCGGATTTTTCCCTTGTCGGCTCTAAAGAGGTCGGATTCTTCTGAGCAAATGAGGTTTTAGACCTCATTTGTAGAGTCTAACCTTTAAAAGAGGTCGGACTTTCTTCATGGGATCTAAAAGAAGTCAGATTTTTCTTTATTAGTCTGGAGGTTTTTGACCTTATTGTAGAGTCTGACCTTTAAAAAAGGTCGGACTTTTCCTTCATGAACTTTGCAAGAGGTCAGATTTTCTTCGTGAGCTCCAAGCTTATCCGACCTTGTTGTAAAGTCTGACCTTTAAAAGTGGTCAGACTTTTCTTCATGAGCTCTCTAAAAGAGGTCGAATTTTGTACAGCTTTCTCCGACCTGGTGGACTTCTTTGAAGTTGCTGAGATAGTTTGTGGATCAGTAGATCCATCATAGGGATCCATGTTGGGATGTTGAAAACTTTTTGGAACCTTTGCACGCATGACCTCTTTAGAAAAAAGATCATCCCCTCCAATGAAGATTGGGCCTTTGTCACCCCGACTTTCTTTTTCGTTTGGATCGGATTCCAGTTTTCTTTCTGGAAGACATCCATCTTTATTGGTGTGCAAACAACATCAAATTCTACCACAGGAATATTTCTTTCCATATTCATTGGCAGTGATATAATTTGTGAGCAACCAACGAAAGATGTACCATGAGAATTTTTTGTGTTATTCACTGCTCTGTTGTAATTGACATGTGAATCCACCGAAGAAAAAACTGGTTTCATCACTCCATTGTCAGATTAGATTGCATTCAAATTGGCTGATGCTGCTTTTTTTTGGCATAAGTTGAAAAGAAAGGTTTCATTGTTTTTATCAACAATGTTTTCCCTTCTTTCTTCAATTACTGACAAATATGGGATATTTTATTTATTTATAAAATCTATGTATATGCAACTGCTCCATTCAATGAGTGGGTATCATGAATTTTTCCAAAATTGTAAGTCGGCACAGATGTTATTGTCCATCTTATTTCACGAAGAGGTTGGGATTAGTCACGTTCCCTTTTTCTTTTTTTTTTTCATTTTTTTACGTAACTTCTTTTGCCAATTGAATTTTTTGAATTGATGAAAATTCTTTTATTCAATTAGCTTTCGAGTTCGTTTTTTTTCACGTAACTTCTTTTGCCAATTGAATTTTCTGAATTGAAAATTCTTTTATTCAATTGGCTTTCGAGTTCGTCTTTTTTTTCCATGTAACTTCTTTTACCAATTAAATTTTCTAAATTGAAAATTCTTTTATTCAATTGGCTTTCGAGTTCGTTTTGGTTTGCTTTCTACAATGGCCTTGGGATGGTGCTTTCTTCTCTTTTGTTTGATTTAATCCAATTTAACTGTAGAAGTAGAATCATCATCCTTATTTGATATCCTCTGCCCATTGGGAAAAGTTTTTATGGATTTCTGGTATCCATAAAAACTGTATTCCAGCTTCTTTTTAACATGCTTGCATCTTATTTATGTCAAGTGGTTGTCCAACCATTTTGTTGATCATCCGCCATTATCAAGGATTGAGCTCCAGGTCCCCGGCAACGGCGCCAATGTTCCGATGCTTACCTAGAACCGGATGGTTGGACTTGAATGAGAGACCCAAACGCTAAAGGAAGGTGGTCTCCGACTTGTTCTACGTCGGGGAGCCGTCATCCGAGTTGTGTGTTCCAAGAGATGGGGGGTGGTACCTGCAAAGACACTCTGATGCCTAAGTCAGCATGGGGTTAAGCAGGTTTAGAATGTATTGGAACTTAGTGATACCTGAGGAGTGTCAGTGTATTTATAGTGGTGAACCAATAACCACCGTTGGAGTAGTGCCACCTTTTTAGGTGGATAACCGTCCCTTTTATCTAGGAATTGTTGGGATATGGCTTCTAGAAATGGGTTGAGAGATTTTAGGGGCAGTTACTTATTTTAATAAGTGTTATCTGCCAGCTATCTCTTGAACTCGACTTCTTTAGAAAGAAGTCTGTGTTGAGTCCGACCTCTTCTGAAGAGGTCAGTGAATAATGAAGGCCAATTATCTTTGGATTGGGCCTTTTGGTGTATTTGGACCTGGGCCATAGCGTTGGGTCTGGGTAGGAACAGATAGTTTATTAAGTTTTTAAATAATTGTTAGATCAGAAGAACAATAAACTATACTTGAAAAGAAAGTGTTTGAGGCATATAACTAGTTTAGAATAATTTTAAAAAAATACTTTTTAAAATACATAAACAACTCAAACAAGATAAACAAAAAAGAAATATAGTTAAAAAGAAGAATTTAATTTTAATTCATTTATAGTAAAAATGTTCGAGATTCGACCCGTTTCGAAATTTGGTTTGTATCTAGGGTATATTTTATTATGGCTTTGTTATTTTTATTGGTGTCATTTTCGGATTAGATTTGGCTTATGCTTTGAGTCACTCCGCCTAATCTAAAATTTTTTATAGTAAAAATATATTTATTTTAGAACAAAATTAGTAATGTCATATTATACTTTTATACTTCAATTAATATTTTTTATATTATACATC
>NC_029787.2:52702365-52719865 GCF_000816755.2 Arachis ipaensis
TTACTATTTTGTTTTAAGATAATTTATTTTTGGTATAAATATCATATAACATTTGTTAAATTTAATTTCCAAATGTAAAGTTTTATTACTTTATTATATAAAATTTATAAATTTGTATACACTAATTTTACATCGGGTCAACCTGGTTTAACTCAGTTTATTTCAAGTTAGTTTTGGACTTGGTCAAAATAGACCTAGTGTCCTTTTAAGGTCGAATCCGAGTCTAATTAAGCACATCCCCGTCCATGAATACCCTTAACTGACAATGTAAAATATTTTACACAGTTGTATAATCATATCTATTTTTTTAGATGATCATTCATGTAGACAATGTAAAAGTTATTTTTGCTGACACGATATTATGTTATTAGACCATCTCGAGTAGGAACTTATCTTAATTCCTATTTGTGGTCCATTTGTTAAAAAAATAACTCCACATTATTTGTTGTGTCATAAACAGTAAATAGAAACTCAAAATATTTCTTTCTTCTTCATTAAAAGGAATTAAATTTAGTCCCCTATTGTGGTCCTACTTAATTAATTATTTTATAATCTTAATTAAAATTTATAAATTAAAAATTAANAATAACTTCATAAATAATAATATACACAATATATAATTCGAACTAAAACTAATTTGCAACATTATTTAATATAAAAAAATAGTTAAACTCTATCGTTGACCATACGCATTATAAAATTGCCATGTGTTCAATTAAGCCCTCTTTCAATCCTTGTGTTCATTTATTTGAAGTTTACAGAGATCAATTCATGATAAATCATATATAATTGAATTTCAATTTCTTGACAAACCAATTTCTCTTTAATTAACTAACCGCCAATTTCTTGGTCAAAGAGGTTAAGCACAAATCCGATTTAGATTCAAATAAGATTCAAAAGTAATTCTTAGATTAAATTATATGCCACGTATTCAATCTAGTTCTAGACAATTGAAACTTACAAGAAAGCATAATTTCCATAAGTTTTCTAACCCGAATTATATGCCACTTATTCAAAACAAGAGAAATTGAAAATTATAAAGTGTTGCACACTCTTTGAAATACTATTCCTAGTTAAATCAAAAAGTCATGAGAAAGAGTTTTCAAGCTAATTTCAATATTAAATTTTCAAAAGCAATACTAGAATCCAAAACAGAGTTAGAATATTTTCCAACAATTCTAATCTTTAGGGATGAAGAACGAAAACTCAATCATAGAATAGATCAATGTATAAACCTCAAACAAAATAAAATACTTAAATTAATAATCCATAAAAGAGATCAACAAAGCTCCTAACCTTAACAGAGGAGATTAGTTTCTCATAGTGTAAAGAAAACAAAAACTAGGATTGTGGAATAAGGTCCAAGATGAGATGTCTGTGGAATAGTTCCTGGACTTATTTAAATTCTAACCTAAACCTACTTTTAATTTCAAAACAAAATCAAATCTTTTCCTAATTAATTTAAAACAAAGAGTGATCTTCTTCTTTTTTTTTAATTGAGATCCAAAACTTGGTATGCTACTTTGTTGAAATCATGGGCTTGTAACTTTGATCTTGGGCTTGAATGAAGTGGCTTGACACTTGGATGATTTGCATGACACTTCAAGGTGTATTAGTGGTCACTGGGAGTTGGCCCAAAGTGGCATGTGAATGTCGTGCATGGGCATGCCACTTGAGATTGTTTTGGAGGCATGGAAGTCACTAAAAAGTTGGCCCAGCGTGCCACGTCAAGAAGCGGCATGGCATGCCCATTCAGCTAGTCCTTGGGCATTGTTGAAGACGTGGAGGATGTGTACACGCCCACTTCATGGTGTTGCAGGCGTGTGGGCTGGTGTTTTGGTGCATGGCATGCCAGTGGTGCATGGTGCTTGCCGTGGATGGGCATGTATGGAGTAGGTACGCCTTCGATGGTGGTTGATGGAAATGAGGGGGTGTTACCTTTGCGTGTAGGATGTTTGCACGCCCTTGCTTGGAGGTGGATGAAAGCTCCTGGATGTTGGCCCAAGGTGCCACGCCACGCCCAAAGAAGGAATTTCACAGGCGTGTAGGATTGGTTTTGGCTGTGTAACCCGGCGTGCCACGCCGGTTTTGCTCGCTGCTTTTATGAGCTGAAAGATGAGGGTCATTTGTAGCCCAAAATGAACGACCATGATAAACCACTATTTTATGGTTTATCTTGTGCTAAATTGAATGGTTTTTATCATTTCTTTGCACACTTATTCATGTAATTCGCATGTTTTACATTTGTCTTCCTGATTTTATTCTATGATTGAAAACTTACTTCCTAAGCCTTTAAATTGTCAATTTTTAATTCCCCTTTATACCTTTCTATGCTGTGATCTATGTGTTAAGTGTTTTCAGGCTTTATAGTGCAGGAATTGCCTAGAAGACAGAAAGGAAGCTTACAAAAATAGAAGGAACATAAGAAACTAAGGAGCTGACCAGCAAGGATCGATGCGCACGCATGGCTCACGCGTGCGCGTGACTTGGAGCTTTTCACAGTGACGCGTACGCATAACTGACACGTACACGTGACAAGCGAAGTCGTACATCGACGCGTACGCGTGACTGACGCGTACGCGTGATGTGCGCGACGTGCTGCAACTTCAGAAGATGCTGGGGGCAATTTTGGGCCGAATTTGGACCCAATTTTCGGCCCAGAAACACAGACTAGAGTCAGGAGACATCAGAGACTCAACACACATTCACATTCACTTAGTTTTAGTTTTAGTTTTGAATCTTAGAGAGAAAAACACTACTTCCTCTGGGGTTCTTCACATTTTTAGATTTTTAGTTTTATGCTTTTGGATTGGATCTTGAGAGAGTTACTACCTCCGTTTGAAGTCTCTATCATTATAGTTTGCTTTCTTATTTCCTTACTCTTTTGCTTTCCATTGAGTTTGTTCAGAGTTACATATGGATATCTTTGATTTTGGAAATTATTAATACAAGCGTTATTTTTACATTTAATTTCCTTTTTTGTTTGATTATTTAATTACCATGTCTCCTTCCTACTCCCTTTGCATGTTTGCAAAAATGGCATCCATGTCAATGGAGTAAACTCCCAACTTGACTTTGGAGTTGATTAATAGGAGACCCTTGAGTAGGAATACTCAAGTGTTAATGTGTAATTGGAAGTTGTTGGCTGGCTCTCCAGTCACTAACTCTAATCCTTCCATAGGAAGGGATTAGAACTTGTGAATCAGAGTTGGTTTAGTTACTTGACTTTTCTTTATTAGGTAAAGGATAACTAAGTAGAAGCAACAACCTCTTACTATTACACTTGGAAAAATTCAACAAGGATAGAAATTTCGATTAATCTTCTCCTAGTCAAGGCTTTTTATTTCAAATATATAAAACCTCTTGTTTATTTTGATTGCTTTAATTGATAGTCATTTATTTTAGTGTTCTCCAACTCTAAAAATTCTTAGAAAAATCCTGACCAATAAATTGCACTCTTTTGTCAACTCGTTGGGAGACGACGACCTGGGAATTCTACTCCCAGTTAATTGATTCTAATTTGTGACAACTCTTTTTAAATTGATAAGCAGAATTTTCGTTGGTTAAGAATTGTACTTGCAACGTTATTCTCATTATAAATTCTTAACCGGCATTTTCTGCCCGTCAATTTTTAGCGCCGTTGCCGGGGAGTTGCAACAGTGTGCTAAATTATTGGTTGGTGTAAATATTTTTATATTTGCATCTTTGCATTTTTATTCTATTTTCAGTTTAATTTTTCTTAATATATTTTATTTTATTACCACGAGCTCTATGTTTCTTTCATTGAATGACGCGTTCGTTGCCGGATCCGAACTTAGCCGCGTTTGATCCTGAAATTGAAAAAACTATTTCACGTATTAGGCGAGCTTGGCGTTGGTTAGCCTCTGAGGGTGGTGAAGTGGTTTCTACCAATTCACCAGTCTTGTTTGAGGGTGAATCTGAAGCGTCACTTGAGGAAGAAACAATCTCTTCTTCTACTGATTCTATTGATTTACGCGCAGGTGATATGGCGGAGCCCAGAAGGATTACTCTCCAAGAAGCAGGAGCTCTGAACTTTACACTGCAACCATATCAAACGCGTCATCCCAATTTGGCTGTAGATTTTGAACTGAAGACCGCTTTAATTAATTTACTGCCCAAGTTTCATAGCCTACCTGCTCAAGAGCCTATCAAGCACCTCAGAGATTTTCAGACAGCCTACTCAACTACTAGGCGTCATGGTGCGGATGAGGTTACTATATGGCTATATGCCTTCCCATTTTCTCTTGAGGGAAAGACAAGGGAGTGGTTCTACACTCAACCTGAAGAAGTTATTACTAATTGGGATCTGCTCAGAAGGGAATTCCTGGACAAGTTCTTTCTAGATGAAGTTACAGATAGACTGAGAAAAGAAATCTCATGCATTATCCAAGGAGAATCAGAGACTCTTTACGAGTATTAGAAGTGTTTCAGGAATCTCCTAGACTCATATCCCCATTATACGATTGACCAGTTAGTGTTGATTAGCTATTTCTGCCAAGGCTTGAAGCCTCAAGACAAGACACTTTTAGATGCTGTGAGTAATGGCTCTATGACTAAGTACAAGACGGCGACAGAAGTGTGGCAACTGATCACTGATCTAGCTGAGTCTACCCGAAATACAAGGCACAGGAACAACCATCCCAAGGTGATTGCGGAGGTTTCCTCTAGTAGTGAGATAGCTGCTCTCACAAAGACTCTAGAAGAGATGACCAGTATACTGAAGCAGCTCCAGCTGAATCAACAACAACCTCAGCCTCCTCTACAACAACAATGTCAATAATTGGTTCCTCAGAGAGTGTGTGGAATATGTGCCTACTATTCCCACTACACTGACGAATATCCTCAACTCCAATAAGAAGACAACACCTTGGCAGCTACTAATAATTACTACAACCGCCAGAATCAAGGGTACTCTCAATAAGGCGGTAATTATAACCAAGGTGAGAACTATAATCAGGGTTGGCAAGACAACTCTAACCAGGGATGGAGAGATAATTCCAACCAAGGGTGGAGAGGCCATTCCAACCAAGGATGGAGGGACAACTACAATTAAGGAGGCAGAGATAACTGTGAAAATCAGAGATGGAACAACAACAATAATCAGCAGAACCGGTATCAGCAGAACCCCCCATACCAACAGCAGAACCAAGGCCAGACCTACCGAGCGCCTCACCAAAGGCAAGCCCAAGTGCCTCAAAACAACCAACAGTAAGCCCTTCAAATTACTTATCCCATTTCCTCCTCTAATGATGAGATGCTTCGCTCTATTGCGTAAGGACAAAAAGACCTTCAAAATACAATTAACTCTGCCATAAATGGTCTTAACTCCACTTTACAAGCTCTCATCTCTCAGTTGGAACCACCTTCTACCCCTCAATAATCAGCCTTCAAGCTCAAATGCACTTCCTTCTCAAGCCTTACCTAACCCCAAAGGTGGAATCAATGCCATTACTTTGAGGTCCGGAACCACATTGCAAGAGAGGAGTCATGAGGAGCCAAGCTCAAAAGAAGACATTCAAGTTGAAGACATTGTTGAGGTAGAGGATATTGAAGAAGAGGATGGAGTACAAGACATCGTTGAAGAAGAAGCGGCTCAACCAAGGAATGGAGTACCAAAGGAAGATGAATTTACAAGAGAAGCCATTCCTATTCCTTTTTCACACCTTGCTAAGAAATCCAGAAAGCAGATGGAGCTAGACCCCAATGGTGGAGATCTTCAAAAAGGTTGAGGTAACCATTCCCCTTTTTGACGCTATTCGCCATGTACCTATGTATGCTAAGTTTCTAAAAGATTTATGCATGAATAAAGATAAAATACATGATTTAGAAACTATTTCTCTAGGTAGCTCTATTTCTGCTTTAATGGGTGCCATACCGGAAAAATATGGTGATCCGGGTCCATGCATGGTTACTTGTACTATTGAGTGTGTACAATTTTTTGACTGCATGTGTGATTTAGGTGCATATATTAGTATTATGCCATTATCTGTATATGATGCTTTGAAGCTCCCTCCCTTAAAAAGGTCGGCAACACGTTTTGTTTTGGCAGATAAGAGCATAATCTCCGTGGTTGGAATTGCTGAGGACGTGTTGGTGAGCATTAAGGGGTTGACATTCTCTATTGACTTCTACATTTTGGAGATGCCGCCTAATGACTCAGGAAGACCATCCTCCATCCTTCTTGGAAGGCCATTTCTAAAGACTTCAAGGTTCAAATTAGATGCCTTCTCAGGAACTTACTCTTTTGAGATAGATGGCAAAGCAGTGAGCTTCAACCTGGATGAAGCTATGAAGCACCTCCCGGAAGATCACTCCATCTTCCAGTGTGACATTATTGATGAGACCGTGGCTGAAGTCCACCAAGAAGAAGTAGAAGAGGTGCACATGGAGGAAGGTGCAAGTGTGGAGAAACCCTCTGAGCTTACTGAAGATACCTTGCCACCATCAATGGCTCCAAATGATCAAGTGCCTAGCCATGAGCAGAAAATGGAGTTGAAGCCCCTTCTACCCCACCTCAAGTATGCTTACCTTGAGGATAATCAGAAGCTCCCAGTTATCATTGCAAGGGAACTCACTTCCCAACAAGAGGAGTAGTTGCTTAGTGTGTTGAGAAGACACAAGAAAGCTATTGGGTGGAGCTTGGCAGATATAGTAGGCATCAGTCCTCAAGTCTGTGAGCAGTGTATATTTTTAGAAGAAGGAGCAAGGCCTGTCCGTCAGCCTCAGAGGTGGTTGAACCCCACCATTTTAGAAGTTGTCAAGAAGGAAGTGACCAAACTGCTTGAAGCTGACATCATCTATCCAATCTCGGATAGTGAATGGGTTAGCCCAGTACAAGTGGTACCAAAGAAGTATGGCATCACAACAGTGAAGAATGAGCATGGGGAACTCATAGCGACTAGAGTGCAGAACTCCTAGAGGGTGTGCATTGATTATAGGTGTCTCAACCAGGCCACTCGCAAGGATCACTACCCACTGCCTTTCATCGATCAAATGCTTGATCACCTGTCAGGTAAATCACACTACTATTTCCTAGATGGTTACACTGGCTATTTTCAAATTCATATAGCTCCTGAAGATCAGGAGAAAACTACTTTTGCATGTCCCTTTGGAATGTATGCATATAAGAGAATGCCTTTTGGCTTATGTAATGCACCGGCTACGTTTCAAAGATGCATGATGAGTATTTTCTCAGATCTTCTTGAGAACTGTATGGAAGTTTTCATGGATGACTTTAGTATGTATGGTGATTCATTCAATCTTTGCTTGGATAGTTTAGCTAGAGTATTAGACAGGTGTGTTAGTTCAAACCTTGTATTGAATTTTGAAAAATGTCATTTTATGGTAAAACAAGGTATTGTTCTAGGACATGTTTCTAATACTGGCATTTCAGTAAATCCAGCAAAGGTAGATGTTATTTCTGGTTTACCTTACCCCTCTTCCGTGAGGGAAGTCCATTCATTTCTTGGTCATGCAGGTTTCTACCGGCGATTTATCAAGGGATGATAAATAATGTTTCTAAATATTTTTAATAGAGTACATTTGATTTTAAAATTATTCTACCCTCCAATTTTATCAAAATATCTATTCATATCTATCCATATTCTTTTATAAAATCCCTAATTTCTAACCCTAATTCCCAAATTGAATCAGAAACCTTAATTCCCAAATCCTAGAAACCCTAACCCTAATGTTTCCCTTTCCTCAGCTTCTGAACGCAGCCTCCACCCCCTTTCTTCCTAAACACCACACACACAAAAAAGAAGAAAGAAACGCAGAGAGAAAGATCACGAAGAGCAGAGAATAGAGAGAGGGAAGAGCTGTTGCGCCGCCGCTGCCGTGATCGTCGCATTGCCACCGTCCAGCTCCGCCCGCGCTGTCGCGCCTCCCGTCACGATCGGATTCGTCGTCACCGTTTGTGGAGCCGCGAGGAGCATCGCCGTCGAAGCCACGCCGATCGTCGCTGCCCAGTCGTCGTTCTGCCTCCTACCAAGCCCGTCCCGCCACTGACGTCGCCGAATAGAGGAGGGCAACCACCACGAGGAGCCACCGCCGTCCTTGCTCGTCATCTCCCTTGGAGCCGTCGCCGTCAAGGACCAGCGGAGAGAGAGAATGCGCGACATTCAGAAAGGAGGACGCGAGTCAGTGACGCAAGGAGGAGTGCGATCCACTGCGTGAAGTTGTGCCGCCGTGCCTTCCGTCGCCGTTGTGCCTTGGTGCTGTCGAAGGAGCCGCCGCTGGAGGAGGGTTTGCTGGATGCTACTATCACCAACATCGCGGAATACACGCAGAGTAGAGGAAGAAAGGATCTTCACCGCGCCAGGTTGTTGTGCTGTGATCAGAAGCCGTTGCTGTTAGAAAGCCCATCTGCGGTGAGAGAGAGTTCACGAAGGTTGGAACCATTGTCCTTTGTTCAGCCCCTGTTTCTGCTACTGTTTATGTTGGCTCAGCCATTACCGTCACTGAAGCTGCCCTGAACCCTGTTGTTGCTGCTCCATTATTTTATTGTAAGCTATTTGTAGTTCTAATTCTATTGAACTCATTTCCATTTCCAACTCCATTGAATTTGAACTCTATTTTGTTGCCACCGTGGTTACTACTGCAAGAGTGAAGAATGATCGGAAATAATGCTGCTGCCGTTGATCGGAGATGCCAAACTATTGCTGCTACTACTTTGAGATGATATGGCTGCTATTAAGGTTGTTGTTCATGAGTGCAGCATTCCCAATTTCTATGGATTTCGATACTTTGAGGTAGGGGATTTAACGTTTTTAATTTAGAATGCCTACAAAGTTATTGGATAAGTGCAAATGGTTAATAATAGTTAAGAAATTCTGAATTGACAAGAATGACTTGAAATGTGTTTGAGAATGGTTAGCTATTGTGATGATTTGAATTAAATGTGGTTGTGAACGGTGATTAAACTGGTAATATTGATTTTGATTTGAGGCTGTAACTATTACCGATTTTCTAATTGTTTGGAATTATTGAGAATCCTGTTATTTGATTATGTTGAGCTGGTTGCCATAAGCTGGTTTGCTTGATGGTTGTAAACTGACTGAAATTCTTATCTTTGACAGATTTATATTGAATTGAATGATGTGCTGGTTATTTGATATAGTGTAACGGTAGTGGATTTGTTGGAAATTCTGATCTTATGTGATATTGCTGAATTGGTTGAAATCTGGTTGTGAATTGTATTTTGAATTACTGTTTTTCTTGTGATAAGTTGGCTGAGATTTTGATCTTGAATGAATTACTTTGAATTCACTACAAGAAAAACACCCATTCAAGTACACTTGAAAAGTGTAGCCAAAAGTGAAAAAAAATGATGCCTTAGGCTACGGCTATGCTTTTTGGGCTACGGCTACGCTTTTTGGGGTGATTCCTATTCGGCCGTTGCCTATTCTCAAAGACTACGCTTTTCTGCACCAAGGGCTACGCTTTTGGCGTTTGGGAATAGGCTACGCTTTTCAAGTGATGCTATCTAGGACCAAAGGCTACGCTTTTCAGCTTTCATTTTTCCAGAATAGGCTACGCTTTTCAACGCTACTGCATCACTTGTAAAACGTAGCCACATTGTATACCATAGCTACTAGGCTTAGCTTTGGGATTGCAATGATCTTATTGATAACTGCCACAAGCATGAGTAAGAGGCAGCCTTATAGGATAGGTTGGTTGAATGGTGAATACTACCTAGTCAAAAGGGGTGTTTATGCCGGCTCAACCATATTGATCCTAGTAACCGTAGGTTCGGTAATTGGTTTGGTTTTGTTAACCATAAAGGCCAATCAAACAGAACAAGATTGTAAAATACATGGACAAACAGGTTGAGGAAGAATTGATCATCCAATTATTATACTTAGAAAGATCCCTTACAAGTTGCTAAGGTAAAAATCCAAGTTCACATTCCAAAGACATGCTTTCAAAGGAATACTAATATTATAATAATAGTTGTTCATTAAAAAGGGTTGCCACATCCAATTAAGATGAGTAAACATGCTTGTATAAAAATTTAAGTGCTGTATAAATTTAAGTACAAAAATATTATAATAATAGTTGTTATCATCACAAAAAGGAATTGATTCCCATAACCAGTCATATGCATAGTCCCCCAAAGATGCATAAAGTGCTGCAGCTAAATTTAAGTATAAAAATACGCATACAAACACACATGGTATAATAATAGTAACTGAGCATTGTCATATGAATTGCAAGTACCAGAAAAATTTCATCTCCAGTGGCATATCTCCTTGCATGATCTTTCAGTAGCTTTTCAAGTGCTGAAAATAATGAAAAATATGCAACATTTAATTAAGGCAAGAAAAAAAATCACTCAAATGAATAATTGGTTTGGAAGTAACAAACCAGAATATATCTTAATGGTATTCAGTGAAGTGTCACCTGTGAAGCCCTTTCTAATGACACTTTGTGCCCAAGGAAGTTTTTCATGAGGGCCAACCTTTTTTCTCAATGACGTTATTCTGCAAAACAATATGTGCAACCTGTGGAGAGTGGATAAGATGATTAGAAAGCCGAGTAACAAAAAGGACTAGAGCTTAAGATTATGCAGCAGGTGTACCTGAAAATTGAGTGCTCTTTTGGGAACGTCATGAGGTAGCAAAGGGTATTGAGGATACTTATCGTCCAAATACTGCATACATAGAGAACATGAATAATTGAATATAAATAAGAATATATAAGAGAAACAGGGAAATTAAAATCATGAGTTGGAGGACCAACCATAATAATGGCTAAGGATTCAGCAAGAACAAAATCTCCATCCACCAGAATAGAAATTAAAGCAAGAGGATTCAACTCGAGGAACTCTAATGGTTGTTTAAACAAGGCAATTTAACAATACATGTAATAGAAATAAATACAGAGCATAGGTTTAGAACAAACCGGGGTCAGATTTGGAGGAAAAGCAAAAAGAATAGCAATCCAATGCAGCAACCAGCAGGGGAAAGAATGTTAATGCTACCAGCTAAAGATCCTTCACTCTTTGAAAAATCAAGTTCTTCCTCAACGAGAAAATGAAAAGGACAAAAAAAAGAAAACAGAGAAGGAAGAAAACCGACAAACACAAGATCCATTAAGCTTGCGCTAGTTGAGTCAGACAGCACAACAGAAATTGAAGTAGAGTACTGAACAAGCATCCATTCTTTAAGCTTGACAGAGCACATGTGAGCAAGGAGAAAGTAAGTATCCAACTGCCTCTGTAATTTGAAGCTGATAACACAAAATAATGTCCTTAGTGAGAAGCAAAGAATCTAATCAAAGAAAATATTAGAATATATCTACCCAATCTTCAGCACTTAACTGTCGAAGTTATTGCACCAGGATATAAATTGGCTTCAGCACTTCAGTTAATTATCTGCATTAACCCTTCATAGAACTTCATCATACATATTTTGAATTTATATCTCATTTTCATGAAAATGTCACATTATGTTTTATTAGAAAATTTGCAGAAAAGGAGGAAAAAATGCAATGATTCCTCCAATGCATGAAACTTCATAAAGAGAGGTTATCTGAGCAACATATTCAGTAGAGAGGCTATCTGAGCAACAGATTCCTCCCTTAGTAATTATTTCTTGGGCTTCTTTTTTCTGAATATCTGAGCAATAGATTTAGTAGAGAGGTTATCTACATGTTGATACAATAGTCAAAGGTACAAAAAACTGCATTGTAGATTATATCAATTTAATTAAATACCATAACAATCATTGGGAAAACAAGTTGCTATTTTCTTCTCATCCACATAGAGAAGAACCTACTTGAAATGAAATCACATTCGCTATAGAAAATTAAATAAATACAAATCAAACCTGAGAATGACTCCAATCTCTTAACTCACAGCAGCCTCCACATCATAAAGCAACAATAAAAATCATTGAGAGATTCAAAATTACAATAAATCCTGCCACAAAGTATACTAGTAAAAAGGTTTCCTTTTAGTCATAATTTAATATACCCTTCCCAATTTCCAAAGATGCTCTTCCTATAAGAAATATACTAGCAAATTCAAAGTTAAAAAGTTACTCAATAATCCCTGAAGACAACTCTAAAATTGGAACCAAAACTCCAACTCTATTTGGCACTAAGGAATCCACTTGCTTTACTTGTAATCAAGCATTTTTTATAGCTGTCTTGTGCAAAAAAATTAAATTAAAATAAGGTAGATACATAGCTTAAATCAGTAGCTACAATGCAACTAAAAGAAAGAGTAATGCTAAACCTCAGAATCAAAAACACCAGAAATGATGAAGCTCAAACATGTTCCAGTTATTCCATTCCAGCACAAGGGCATGTGAACCCTCTAATGCACTTGTCTCATAAATTAGCACAACATGGCTGCAAAGTTATCTTGCAAGAAAATATGCAAGAGCTCATTGATGATGGAATCATGGATACCAATGGTAAGAGTTATAATTTTCACTCTTTACTCAACTTTACAATTTTGGATAAATCACAAAAACTACTCATGCTAAATTTCATAGAATCTACAGAACATTGAGAACATTAGATCAGTGTAATAAATCAAGAGAGTAAAGAAAGCATAGTGGATTGGCAAAGTTAGCAAAAGCAAATGATTCCAAACCAGCTAACATGCTCTTAACCATGATTCAATTCAATTCAACTCAACCTAGTGTTCTTCATTCACATTAATTATATATGATCTGTTAAACACGATTTTACAATGAAATAATATGTTGAACTGATTATGGCGAGATATATTATCTGGTATTAATCAACCCAATTAATTAGCAGATGGATCAAAATCGAATTGAGAAAACTAATCCAAATAGAAACCGGAACCTGAAGAAGAGGTCTGGGGAGATTGCAGCAGAACTTTTCAAAAGAGAGAATTGCATCCGTACCCTTGGCGTCGAAAATGGCACCGATGAAACACCTGAAGAGACTTTGAAATTGAAATTGAAATGAGAATGAAATGAAAGTTGGAGAGGGAGAGGGTTGGGAGTATGAACAGGAAGTAATCGTAGAAGCCGAAAGTGAGGACAGGAGCACGGCAAGCCCTAGCAGCGGCGGCGGCTTCAATTGACCTCAGGAGCGACGACAGTGCACGGCGGAACAACCTCCTCTCTCGCGTCGCGTCTTCGTCCTCTCTCTCCATCTAGTCTGCGAATCATCTTTCTCTCTCTCCTCCAGACTCCCTCCTCCACGATGGTGATGGCGGCGGCTGCAGCGGTGACCCCCTCTCACTCTCTGGTCTCTCACTCGCGCTCTCATCTCTGTCTTCCTCTTCTCCTCCCTCTGGTTCCCTCATTCTGAATCTGGGTGTGTGTGTGTGAAAGGGTGCGTGGCGAAGGTGAGCTTTGGAGGCAGGAAGGGTTTCTACTTCGCGATGGTGACTTTGGAGGGAATGGGGGGCGACGAGGGTTTACGAAAGTGGATGAAGGTGCTTTGGAGGTGAGTGAGATTTGGAGGGAATGGACAAAAATTTTACTAAGTGTCATCAGTTTGCTTTCAGGAAAAAGAGGAAAAAAATTTACTAAGGGTTAAGTTTTTTGCTCTAGATACATTAGGCATCATTTTTAAAATGCACCCAAAACTTAATAAATAGGCTACTCTTTAAAAGCGTCTCCTTTGATACGAAAAGCGAACCTATAGATATCAACCTACGGCTATGCTTTATAAGTGATTTCTATAATACCTAAGGCTACGCTTTTTAAACGATGCCGCATTTGTGTATCCTTTTCTCTTATAAAAAGGCAACACGGAGAAAAGCGTAGCCTATTCTATGAATAGGCTACGCTTTTCAAATGTAGCTTAAAAAAAGTGTGGCTGAATGAATATTTTTCTTGTAGTGATTGTTTGATATTGAATTAGAAATTTAATATATTGGGATGGCTGTAAAATGGATTTGTGACAGATTGGAATTGGTTGAACTGTGGCTGCGATTAGTGATTTATTTAAGTTTACTTATTAAATTAAGATATGAAGAGTTAATCATTGAACGAAATGTATTTGAGAAGAGTTAGTTGTGGTGATTATTCTGAGTTATGATTGAAGTTGGATACGAATGTGAATTGAGTTTGGGTTATGGCTGTGATGTTGACTAGTTTCGTTGTCGTGAGTAATTAATTGATGAGATTTGCTTTAGTTTGAAGCTGTAATTGATATTGGTGTTTTCTGATTTTGATGAGATTGTTGAAAAGTTCTGATTCTATGTGATTATACTGAATTAGTTGAGTTGTGTGGCTGTATTCTGGTTATGGAGAGTAAGTGCTTGTTGTTGTTTTTAGTTATTTGATGTATTGGAATGGCTGTAAAATTGACTTGCGACTGGTTGGAACTGGTTTTGGTAGTTGTTAATGTTGGTTCATGATTAATTAGAATTAAGTTTGAGAACTGTTAATAGATTGAAGCTTGATTATTAAATTTATCTTATGAAATCTGAATTTAAAGATAAGAACAGTAACTCTAAAAGTATAAGGATAACTTGTGATAATTGGGAATTATATGGAGCAGAATTTTTGGGTGAACGTATTATAAGAGAATTAGAATTATGTAAATAATACATACTATGTGTTTTGATGTCAATATTGCTAAGATTCTGGTTAAGTTAGGTGATAATGTGTTTTGGGTGTTTGGAAAGTGCAAAATTGTTAATCCTTTGGTTAAAATAATTTATGAATTGATCAAATTGAAGTTGGGTAGATGGAGTATGTGGAAGTTGCGGATTATGGCTGAATTATTAACTATTGCGGATTGTTAAATTTCTGATTGATTTATTGTGATAATTGTTGAGAAAGGTTCGATGAGATGTTGAGAAAGAGGGAACTCGTAAGGGTGGCTAAGTCCGAGTTTTAGGGGGGGTGCTGCCGAAATTTTATGAAAATCTGAGGTTTCATTTGAAAAGTTATTTTAGAAGCTTTGAATTTGGAAAATTATATTACTTGAGTTTTATTTAGTTAAGAAAGGAATTATAATATTTTGAGTTCGATTTACCAAAGAAAATTCTGTAAAGTTTTAATGACAGAAAAATAGACAGAGATTAGTGAACGAACTAGGGCAACATAGTTAGTTCTTGAGTTGCGACTAGGGTTAGGTATAACATGAAAAGTTAAACTGTTTCAGTATAGACTTAATGAACCTATACTTGGGACAGGCTAACTATTCATTCCGAAATTTACATAAGCCTTAAATATATACGTTAAGCAGAGAAATCAGAGCAGAATAGAGAAATATAAAGAACAGAGTAATCAGAGTAGAGTAAAGAGATAAAGAGAAGAAGAGTAACATAGATATAAAGGAAAGAGATAAAGAGAAAAGTAAAGAGATACAGAGAACAGAGTAACCAGAGCAGAGTAAAGAGATACAGAGAAAAGAGAAACCAGAACAGAGTAAAGAGATATAAAGAGAAGAGTAATATAATAAAAAGATATTTATATATATATTAGTTGCTTGATGCAACCCAGAGCTATATTTATATATATTAGTTGCTTGATGCAACCCAGAGCTAAGAGGCTGTCTCAGATGAGCAGCTATTATTATATGTGCATTTATTTAGGAACGGAAAATCGTATCCGGAAAATCGAGATTACTCGTGACCGGGTAAATGTCGGAATTGCGGGCAGCCAACCGACACGTGAGCTCATGGCCTGCTTAGGACAGACATGCATCATATTGTTTGTGCATATGCATTTAATCGTGTTGCTTATCTTGTTTCTTTGTGATTGTGCTGCTTGTCTTGGTGACTTGCTTGTGTGTTTGATTAGATATTTTTGTTGATGCTTTGAACTTAGTGAAGTATTGAGGAATGGTATTTGTGAAGTGAGGTTTGAGTATATTATTTATGTTGCTGATTTACTTAGTTATTGTGATGGTTGAGGAATGTTATTTGTAGCTGAAGAATTGCTAATGCGGTTGAGACTTTATTTAAGTAATATGATTTAAAGAAAGGGATTTAAACGGTTTCAAGTAAGTCTTAAGAAATTTTGAAAAGGTTTGATAAAGAAAACTACATTGGAAACTGGAGTTAATTATTTGCATGTTAATCATTACTTTTACGGCATTCCCATTCCCTACTGAGAACGTGTGGTTTGTTCTCACCCCAAAATTTTCCACCCTTTCAGTGACACAGGTTCAAAGACACAGTGTGAAGCTGGGGCGATTATAGAATTTGTTTATGAGTTAAGTGTGAGTTAATTTGCTTTCATAGAGTTCCCTCGCCCCTATTGCTTAAGATTTTTATTTTGTACTGAGGGATAAGATTTGTATCTAAGTTTTATTTTTGAAATCTTTTGTATGACAGATATTATTCTTAATAATTATGTGATTATTATCATCTGGTGATCTTGATATATGTTTTTAATAAACAAAAACAAAATTTTCTGGAATTTTCTATAAAACTAAATCGCGATATCGAACTAAAGGCTCAATAGAGAATAGTTAATAAAGGAAAGTAGGTTGGTAACGCCTTACTTTCGGTACGATCATGACGTTCTGGAAGTTGGGTCGTTACAATTCCTACCCGTACTGATGATGCTAACATTGTTGTCTCCTTTGTTCGAAATAATATTATCTGTTGCTTTGAATCACCACGAGCAATCGTGAGTGATCAAGGCACTCATTTCTGTAATAGGAGATTGACAGGTCTACTGAAGAAACATGGCATTGTTCACAAGGTGGCGACGGCTTACCATCCCTAGATCAATGGGCAAGCCGAGGTGTCTAACAGAGAGATAAAGCGCATATTGGAGAAGATTGTCAAGTCTCATAGAAAAGATTGGAGTACCAGGCTGGCAGACGCGCTTTGGGCTTATCGAACAGCGTACAAGACACCAATCAGAATGAGTCCCTTCTGCCTAGTTTATAGAAAGGATTGTCACCTCCTAGTAGAGGTGGAGCACAAAGCTTTCTGGGTAGTACGGGAATGCAACATGGGATTCGAGAGAGCGGGGGCTGAAAGGAAGCTGCAGCTACAGGAATTGGAGTGGCTTCGACTTGAAGCATATGAGAACTCCAGGCTATACAAAGAGAGGGTGAGGGCTGTGCATGACAAGAATATCAAGAGAAGAGAGTTCAGACCTGGGGAGTTAGTTCTCCTTTATAACTCAAGGTTGAGGCTCATGCTAGGCAAGCTGAGATCAAGGTGGGAAGGACACTATAGAGTGGAGAAGGTAGAGCCATATGGAGTCTTCCACCTGAGTCACCCTTCAAGGTCCAAAATCCATAAGGTCAATGGCCACCGCTTGAAGCTATACTATGGTGAGAAGATGAAGAACAACAAGGAGCTGAAAATCTTCCTCTTGGCGGATCCAGCAATAGAGGAAGACTGAGCTTGTGGACCGTCCAACTTAAGGACGTTAAAGAAAAGTGCTAGGTGGGAGACAACCCACCATGGTATGATCTTTCATTTTTATTATTAGTTCTATGTTATTTTTATCAGTGTTCAGTTCTACATAATTACCTTTATTCTGCATATATATATATATATATAAGAGCAGTC
>NC_029787.2:52725709-52756014 GCF_000816755.2 Arachis ipaensis
ATAAATATATATGTATGAAATATAAGGGGGGAGGGAATGGGTATAATATATATGTTATATAAGGGGGGTGGGGACTAGATGCAGGTGATTGGGTTGGTGATTTGTGAAGATTTTGTGTGGATTTGGCACTGAACTTGGAGGAGAGGGCGTTCGGTGCCGTGATGTATGCGTTGGTAGTCCGCTCTCCACGCTGAACTTGGTGCAGCCCAAGTTCGGCGTGGACCCAAAATTTTTTTTTCTCATGTAGAGCCAAGTTCAGCGTGGACCATTCTAAAGAGACTCCTAATTGATATGCTCATCCTACGCTGAACTTGAGATATTCTAAGTTCAGCGTGGATGGTGGCTCCTTGCACGCTAGTGACATCGTATGCCACGCTGAACTTGGAAAATTCCAAGTTCAGTGTGGGCTTGGCAGAGGCAAACACCCAATATGCACGCACACTCCACGCTGAACTTGGAAAATCCCAAGTTCAGCATGGAGTTGGCAGAATCAGCCTTCTCCATTTCGTGAAAAATTTTTCTAAGTGTCTGGTTCCTGTCTTAAAAAAAATTCTTGATGATCAAACACACGTAAAACAAAAGAAAAACAGTAAAAAATCAACAAAAATCTAATAAATAATAAAATCAATGCAACATAAAATAACTAAGGATATGAAATTATCGGGTTGCCTCCCGACAAGCGCTTCTTTACCGTCACTAGCTTGACGGTCAGCTCCTCTAAGGAGGAGGATCATAAGGGCCTCAACTCTTCACCCCTTACTTTGAACTTCTTTCCTGTGTCTCCATAAATTAGCTCAATATACTCCAGAGAGAGGATTCTGTTTACTGTATAAATCCACACTGGATTGCTAGTCAACACCACTTTCATTCCTGGGGAGAAACCTTCAGTAGGGATCTTTTTGTTTCTCCATCCCCTGGGTACTTTCTTCTTTTTGGGGACCTCCTCCTTGGTGGATGATGCATTCCCGACACCAAACTTAGGTTTAATGTCAGGAGGGATTTTATTGGTTGTTACTAAAGGAGGTTTAAGCTGCAATTTCTGCTGTGTATCATCAGGGGATTCTTGAAGGTTTGGATCAATAAGCTCAGTCTACATGCACCTCTCTTCTTCACCTGCTGAATGTATATCTTTGAAGACATGAAAGATCAGTTGCTCATTATGCACTCTAAGCACTAATTCACCTTCTTCCACATCAATTGGAGCTCTTCCTGTAGCTAAGAATGGCCTTCCTAGAATTATAGAGGCATTCTCATCCTCCCCTGTGTCAAGAATCACAAAATCTGCTGGGAGGAAGAACTTACCTACTTTGACCAAGATATTCTCCACTAATCCGTATGCAGGCTTGATAGATTTGTCTGCCATTTGTAATGCTATCTGTGTGGGTTATGCTTCTTGGATTTGTAGCTTTTTCATCACAGACAAGGGGATTGAATTTATGATTGCCCCCAGATCGCATAGGGCTTTCTTAAAGGTGGTGCTCCCAATGGTGCTTCCAACCATCACAAAGGAAAGGAGTGATGGAGTTGGAAGGAGTGGACTCAATCTTGGCTCAAAACAAAATGATGCAGCAGCAAATTCAACAACAATTTGAACAAATGGCCAAGAGGATTGATAGCCTCCAAGTTGCAGCAGTTAACACAAGCCAACCATCATCCACATGGGGGCAAAATGAAGAAACTCAAGAAGAGCAACAGCAAGAACAAGTCCAGTACATGCACAACCAAAATTCTGGGCCAAATGAAGTCTATGGTGATACTTACAACCCTTCTTGGAAGAACCACCCAAACCTTAGGTGGGGAGACAATCACAACCAGAATCAACAACTATGGCAAAGAAACTCAAATCAAAACACTTCAAGAAACAACCAAAACCACAACCAGCAGCAAACTAACCAAAACCCTTACAGAAAACCCCAAAACATCTACCCCAACTCCAACCATTACCCATCCAATAATCAAGCCCCAAGTCAAAACACCTACCCTCAACCCTCAACACTCCACAATCAACCAATCTCACAAGACTCTCAGAGGATTAACAACTTGGAGCTCTTAATGGAAAAGATGATGAAAAATCAAGAGATGACATTGAGGAACCAGGAAGCCTCCATGAAAAATATGGAAAGGCAAATTGGACAACTCTCCAAGCAAATCACCAGTGAAAGGCCATCAAGCTCACTACCAAGTAACGCCATTCCTAACCCAAAAGAGGAGTGCAAGGCAATACAACTAAGGAGTGAAAAAGTCCTGGTGAAAAATGAAGAAGCAACCAAGAAGCCAAAGGAAAGTGATAAGAAACAACCTGGAGAAAGTCAATGACAAAGAGGAGACAGCAAGCAAGCAAACTCAGAATCAAGCTCAAGAAAAAGAAGATCAGCCACAAAAATCAAGAAAGGGAAAGGAAGTAATTGAAGAGCCAACTAAGGACCAAAGGCAGAGAATGAACTTCACTCCACCCTTGCCATATCCTCAAAGGTTCAACAAGGAGATTAAGAACCAACACTTCCCAAAATTTCTCAAAATCTTCAAGAAGTTGGAAATCAATATTCCCTTAGCTGAAGCACTTGAGCAAATGCCCCTGTATGCAAAGTTCTTAAAAGAACTCATCAACAAGAAGAGGAGCTGGCAAGAGAAGGAAACAATACTTCTCACTGAAGAATGTAGTGCTGTGATTCAAGGAGTTATCCCACCAAAGCTTAAAGATCCAGGGAGCTTTGTAGTTTCATGTACCATAGGCAAAATGACCTTAGACAAAGCTCTCTGTGACCTTGGTGCTAGCATCAATCTGATGCCATTATCAATGATGAGAAAGCTTGCCATAGAGGAACTCAAACCTACTAGGATGTCTTTAGTGATGGCTGACAGATCAATCAAGACACCCAATGGCATTGTGAAAAACCTGTTAGTGAAGGTTGGAGAGTTTATCTTCCCAGCAGATTTCGTGATTCTGGATATAGAGGAAGAAGGAAACAACTCAATCATCTTGGGAAGGCCATTTTTAGCCACAGCCAGAGCCATTATTGATGTAGAGAAGGGAGAGATGATTTTTAGAGTACATAATGAGCAAATGGTCATCAATGTCTTCAAATCAATACAACACCGTCCTGAACAAGAAAATTACATGAAGGTGGACATGATAGAAAGTCTAGTGGAGGAAATGTTAGAAGCCATTTGTCATGAGCAACAGGAAGAAGAGGTGGTAGAAATCTCTAGTGAAGACAAGGAGAAAGAGAAGCCAAAACAGGAATTGAAACCTCTTCCTCCTCACCTCAAATATGTGTTCCTGGGAGAAGAAGAGACCCTACCAGTGATCATTAACTCCTCCTTGAATATGGAAGAAGAAACAAAGCTGATTGAAGTATTGAAAGCTCACAAAGCAGCCTTGGGGTGGACAATTGACGATATCAAAGGTATTAGCCCAGCCATTTGTATGCATAAAATTTTGCTGGAAGAAGAATCAAAGCCTGTGGTCCAACCCCAAAGAAGGCTCAACCCAACCATGAAGGAGGTAGTTCAAAAGGAAGTCATGAAGTTGTGGAATGCTGGAATAATTTTCCCAATCTCTGATAGCTCATGGGTGAGCCCGGTTCAAGTTGTACCGAAAAAGGGAGGAATGACGGTCATCACCAATGAGAAGAATGAGTTGATCCCTACTAGAACAGTGACTGGGTGGAGGATGTGCATAGACTATAGAAGATTGAATGATGCCACAAGGAAAGACCATTTCCCTCTCCCATTTATTGATCAGATGCTGGAACGATTAACTGGCCATGCCTATTATTGTTTCTTAGATGGGTATTCTGGTTACAATCAAATCGTGGTGGACCCTAAAGATCAAGAGAAAACTGCCTTCACATGTCCATTTGGAGTTTTCGCATACAGGAGGATGCCCTTTGGGCTGTGCAACGCCCCAGCCACATTTCAGAGGTGAATGCTTTCCATTTTCTCAGATATGGTTGAAAAATTTTTGGAAGTATTCATGGATGATTTTTCTGTCTTTGGAAATTCATTTAACACTTGTTTGCATCATTTAACTCTTGTTTTGAAAAGATGCCAAAAAACTAACTTGATCTTAAACTGGGAAAAATGCCATTTCATGGTTCCTGAAGGGATAGTTCTTGGGCATAAGGTGTCATGCAAAGGTATAGAAGTTGATAAAGCAAAAATAGAAATTATTGAAAAACTTCATATACCCGTTGATGTGAAAGCAGTAAGGAGTTTTATTGGGCATGCTGGTTTCTACAGAAGGTTCATCAAAGATTTCTCAAAAATAGCAAAACCATTGAGCAATTTGCTAGTGATTGACAACCCTTTTATCTTTGATGACAACTGTAAGCATGCCTTTGAAACCTTAAAAAGAAAACTCATCACAGCACCAATCATCACACCCCCTGATTGGAACTTACCTTTTGAACTTATGTGTGATGCAAGTGACCTTGCTATTGGTGCTGTGCTGGGACAAAAGAAAGACAAGCTGCACCATGTCATATATTATGCCAGCAACGTGTTAAATGAAACATAGAAAAACTATACAACCACTGAGAAAGAACTTTTGGCAATTGTTTATGCATTTGATAAGTTTAGACAATACTTGATTGGCTCCAAAGTTATAGTGTACACTGACCATGCTGCTCTCAAGTATTTAATGTCTAAACAGGATTCAAAGCCAAGGCTTATTAGGTGGGTGCTGCTACTTCAAGAGTTTGATATTGAAGTAAGAGATAGGAAGGGAAGCGAAAATCAAGTGGCGGATCATTTATCAAGAGTACCACAAGAAGCATGTCAAAATAGACCACAACAAGTAAACGAGAACTTCCCTGATGAGCACCTGTTTCAAGTTCAACAAATACCCTGGTTTGCTGACATAGCAAATTACAAAGTGGGAAGGAAGATACCTCAAGAATGTTCTAAGCAATAAGTGAAGAAGCTACTCAATGAAGCGAGGAAGTTCTTGTGGGATGAACCATTTTTATTCAAAAGGTGCTCTGATGGAATGATTAGGAGATATGTCCATGAAAATGAAATGAGGGACATATTGTGGCATTGTCATGGTTCAGCATATGGTGGACATTTTGGACCAGAGAGAACAGCTGCAAAGGTGTTACAAAGCGGTTTCTATTGGCCAACTATCTTCAAGGATGCCAGAGAGTTTGTTCACCAATGCAATGAATGCCAAAGAGCTGGAGGATTGACAAAAAGGAATGAGATGCCTCATAATTTCATCCTGGAAGTTGAGCTATTTGACCTATGGGGCATTGATTTCATGGGACCTTTTCCCCCTTCTTATTCTTTCAGATACATCTTGGTAGCAGTAGAATATGTCTCAAAATGGGTGGAAGCCATAGCCACAACCACTTGTGATGCGCAAATTGTCCTTCAATTCCTTAAGAAGCATATCTTCACTAGATATGGAGTGCCCAAGGGTCTTGTCAGTGATGGTGGTAGTCACTTCTGCAACAAACAAATGGAGGAACTCCTCCACAAATATGGAGTAATCCATAAAGTAGCCACACCATACCATCCTCAGACTAATGGCCAGGCTGAATTAGCAAACAGAGAGTTGAAGAGAATTTTAGAAAAAACAGTGGGAAGCACAAGGAAAGATTGGGCCAGGAAGTTAGAAGATGCACTCTGGGCATACAGGACAGCTTTCAAAACTCCCATTGGAAAGTCCCCATTTTAGCTACTATATGGAAAATCTTGTCACCTCCCTGTGGAGCTTGAACATAAAGCTCTTTGGGCCACTAAACTCCTCAACCTCGATTCTCAAGCAGCAGGAGAAAAGCGGCTGCTACAATTAAATGAGTTAGATGAGTTTAGACTAGAAGCTTATGAGAATGCTAAGATATACAAGGAGAGAGCTAAGAGGTGGCATGACAAGAAGATCTCAAAGAAAGAGTTCAAGCCAGGACAGCAAGTGCTCCTGTATAACTCAAGGCTCAAGATCTTCCCTGGAAAGCTCAAGTCCAAATGGACAAGTCCGTATCTAGTAACAAAAGTCTTTCCTTATGGAAGTCTTGAGCTGCTAGATGAAGCCACACAGAACCACTTCATAGCAAATGGACATAGAGCAAAGCCTTATTGAGGAGGACAATGGGACAAGGAAAAGGAAGTTCAGTATCTGAACTGAACAAACACAGAGGATGTCAAGCTAGTGACAATAAAAGAGCGCTTGTTGGGAGGCAACCCAACCTGAGGTAGTTTCTTTTCATAGTTAGTTCAAGAAAGAGGTTAATTAGCCTTATCTATATTGCAAAAAGCTAAGTTTGGTATTGCACACCAAAACAATATAAGGGAGAATGAAGGATTCTAAGTTTGGTGTTCCACCAAAATCTCATCATAAAACATATTCTCACCTCCTGCGTAATGCTAGCTTTGAGCATTTAGATAAACTAGTTAACTATTTTGCTGTTTCCAAGTCATTAGTTTATTTCTTTTGAAAAAGAAAAAAAGTTCACATCTAATTTGTTGCATGAGAAATATTAGCAAGGAACTAAATTCGGTGTTCACACACCAAAGTAAGTTCGAGAGCCCACACACAAGCTTTGCAGATTTGCCAATACCTAAAAGGGTTGAACAGCAAGCAACAATTGAGGAGTAGGCAGAAAAATAGCCAACAAATTAAAAGAACACCTGAATTACAACTCAAAGGGAGCAAATAGAAGGAAGAATGGAAAACTACAACACCACAGGTTGTATCTATTCTTGATCCTTGTTGTTATGTAATGATTTAATTCAGAGAGTCCTTTAAGTCTGGCTAGCATGATTATTTAGTTGCAAGTGGAAGTACATGTTGAAGAAAGCTATCTACATAATTTTTTGCTTGAAAGTTATCTGCATAATAAATATCATCACTCATCAGCTTGAATACTTTGTTTTGTTTTCCCTTGCTGTTTGAATAAAAGAAAGATATTTGATTTAGAAAAGTAATTGTTCAATGTTGCAAAAGTTAGAATGAAAGTTAGTGGTGGTGTATGTTTGATTCAACTATTAGCTCATGGAATAAATATTGTAGAATGACTTGTTTCTTAAAGCTTAAGCTAGTTTGCTGCTATGATCCTTCAACTAATGAAAGCCCCTTGAAAATAAACCAAAACAGAAAGAAAAGGAAAGAAGAAAAGCCAAAAGTTGGCAAAGAAACAAACAATAAGGCTAGACACCAATAACTTGGACCCTAGGACATATGCCTATGGTGTTTGTGTACTAGGATATGCTTGGACAAGTAGGTTCTAAGGAGTATTTTAAAACTTGACAACTTAGATCAACTGATTTGGGATTGTCAACTGAAAGTCCACAATAAAGAGCAACCTAGCTACAAAACATTTAGTAATCCAAAGAGATGCTGGGCATCAATGATCCTAGGAAGAAAGAAGTGAGCCATGTGTCTGTGGTGAAAAAAATGTTGAGTGAAAATAAGCCAAAGGCCATTGCAACATTTGACACCAAGCCCTTAATAAATAATAAGATCTGAAATGCAAAAGAAAGAAGAAAAAGCTAACAAGGGAATTAAGCAAAAAGGTAAGAAATCATAGCAGCTACCTTGGTGAACCCTTAAGGAAACATTGTTTGTTTTGACAGCAAGTAATAAATGAGCTATTTTTGATCTGCATAAAACCCCATAAACAAAATTCAACTATTTGCTTAATAAGGACATGCATACCTATCTATTTCATTCTATCTTCTCTTATGTTTAAGTGCTTGCTTGGGGACAAGCAAGTTTTAAGTTTGGTGTTGTGATGACAAGTCATCTTAGCCTAGTTTCACTAGCCTTTTTCTTTGTTTTTATTAGGTTTTATGCACTTTCTTGTATTCTAAGTAAGTGATTTGGAATGAAAATGCATGACTTCTTTAAATCAAACAACCACCATGTAATTAATGCCAAATCATGAGGTTTAAGCTAAATTTAATTGATAATTAATTGATTTATAAACCTTGTGAATTTAGTGATACTTTGATTGGTTGTTTTGATTACTTGTAGGTGAAGAAAGAAGAAAAGAAGAAAAGCGTGGCACAAGAAATGTTCTAAAGGAAGACCACAAGCGTGCCCAAGAGAGAAAAAGCGTGGCCAACATCAAGGAAGAAAGGAAAGCTAAGTTGAGAAAGCAAACTGAGCTTCACAAGGAATGAAAGGAGAAGGCAAGGTACAAAGCTAAGTTCAAATAGTTAACTGAGCACTAAAGAAAGCAAAGAAATGGTACAAAGCTCAGTTAACTAAGTTAACTTTATCGGGGACCTCTCCAAATTAATTCAAGATGAACTTCCAAGGAGTGAAGCCACCAAGTTTCGAACTCATGAGCTAAAGGAAGCAAGGAACGCTCCTTGCAATGAAAATGAGAAGAAAATAGCCAAAATGCCTCCTCCATGGTTCGAACTTGGAACCACACGCTACTCCTTGCAAGGAAAATCAAGAGGAAATAGCTTAAATGCTTGAGTCAAGTTTCGAACTTGGGAATTCCTTGAAACATAAGGAAGGAGTGCCACCAAGCTTGCAAGGAAAATCAAGAAGAAATAGCTTAATTGCTTGAGCCAAGGTTCGAACAAGGGTGCTCTTGGAAACACAAGGGAGGAACACCCACTCAACCAAGGAAATTAGCTCCAAGGCTTCCTCCACCAAGTGTTGAACCTGGGACCTTGAAGTCTCAAACAAGGCGCTGCACAAGGGAAAGCTCAGTTGGATTTTCCAACTGAGCACTACCTCCCCTCCTTCTCCCTACAATTTGACATGACCATGACACCAAGGAGCAAGCATTTTGGCGCAACAAAGGGGGTCATGATGCGCACCTTGATATGGCCAGGAGCCCATGAAGCGCACAAAATTGACACACTTAGAGCTCAGTTCAAAATTCCAACTGAGCTCTAGTGTCACGCATCAACTAAGGGGCTGGACGCACCAAACTGACACGGGCAAGCAAGGTATTAGAGTGCTCAGTTGGTTTTTCCAACTGAGCTTACCCCTGGAAGGTGCAAACTTGGGCTGAAAATTGGATTAAAAATCCAATTTAATTCATTTCTTCACCAAATCAAAAGCCCATCCAAATTCCAAAATCCAAGAATAGAAAGTGTATAAATAGGAGTTAGTTTGATGTAATTAGGGACTTTCGGGGGGATTTTTATCTTCTTTTACCTCTAGACTTTTACTTTGAATTTTCCTTTGGAGCTTTCATTTTAATTCTGAACTTTTGGTTTTGAGTTTGTAATTTCTGAGAACTTGGAAGGAGAATTGATCTCTCTTCTTCTTGGTTCTTGCTTGAGCACTCTTTTATTTTCTTGCTTTGGATCTTGGGTGGAGAATTGAAGAACTTCTGTTTCAATCTCACCTTGAGATCTTGTTTAATTTTTCTGCATAATTGAATTCCAATTTCCATTTACTGCTTCATCTTCTACTCTTTCTGCAATTTACTTTTCAGTTTCTTTTGCAATTGTTCTTGTTGGATCAAGGAAGGATTTGAGATCTAGACTTGTTATCTAGTCTCTTCCACTCCTGAGATCTTCAACCTCTTTTACTTTGCTGCAAATTAAGCATTGCTTTCTCTATTTTTAAATTCTCAAAGCATTTTACTCTTCTATTTAAGATCAACTTCACTGCAATTCAATTTTCTCTTTTATGTTTAATGCAATTTACTTGTTCTTGTTTAATTTCTGCAATCCCAACTCCCAATCCCTTTTACAATTCAAGCAATTTACGTTTCTTGCACTTTAAGCTTCAGCCATTTATATTACTTGCACTTTAAGTTTCTGCAATTTAATTTACTTGCACTTTAAGATTCAGCTCCTTTACTTTCCTGCTCTTTAATTTACTGCAATTTCCCCTTCCCCTTTTAGATTTCATGCAATTTAGTTTCTGCAAAGCACAAACCACTCAACCAATACTTGATTCACTTGACTAAATCAACCACTAAACTAAAATTGTTCAATCCTTCAATCCCTGTGAGATCGACCTCACTCATGTGAGTTATTATTACTTGATGCGACCCGGTACACTTGCCAGTGAGTTTTGTGTTGGATCGTTTTCCACACATCACTCTTGAGCTCCTCTATGTCTCGTCCTTGCCTTTGTTGCTCCTCCCTCATAGCTCTTTGATCTTCTCTAATCTCATGGAAGGTGCCATATGGTTATGGAAAATTAAAAAGCGGGGCTTTTTCCACACCAAACTTAAAATATTTGTTCGTCCTCGAGCAAAAGAAGAAAGAAAGGAGGAGATGGAGATGTGTGGTGGGTTTGGCCAAGGGAGGTTGATAGTGTGAATGAGGGGTTTATGATGGATGGATGTGAGTGGTGAAGAGAGTATGGAGAAGAGTGTTATGGAAAGGTGTGAAGAGGAGAGAAGAAGAGGTGGGGTTCCTATGGGGTCTACAGATCTTGAGGGGTCAAGGACTTAGCATCCCTGCTCCATTGAGGCATGCAAAATGCCCTTAGAGTGCAATCCTGGCATTTAACGCCAGACTGCTGCTTGTTTCTGGCGTTAAACGCCAGCTTTTCCCCCTTTCTTGGCGTTGAACGCCAACTTGGTGCTTGTTTCTGGCGTTTAAACGCCAGTAAGCTCTTCCTCCAGGGTGAGCTATTTTTAATGCTGTTTTTTACTTTGCTTTGATTTCTGTGACTCCACATGATAATCATCCTAAAGAAAACATAAAATAAAAAAGGAAAACAGAAAATTAACATAGATAAGTAAAAATTGGGTTGCCTCCCAATAAGCACTTCTTTATTGTCTTTAGCTGGACCTTGCTGAGCTTTTAATTTAGTCTCAGCTTTGAGCATTCTTGCTCAAGATTGCCTTCAAGATAATGATTGACTCTCTGTCCATTAACAATGAACTTCTTATTAGAATCAATGTCTTGAAGCTCCACATAGCCATATGGTGACACACTTGTAATCACATATGGTCCCCTCCACCGGGATTTCAGTTTTCCGGGAAATAATCTGAGCCTAGAGTTAAACAGCAGAACCTTCTGTCCTGGTTCAAAGACTCTAGATGATAGCTTTCTGTCATGCCACCTTTTTGCTTTCTCTTTGTAAAGCTTGGCATTTTCGACAGCAGTGAGTCTGAATTCCTCTAGCTCATTTAGCTGGAGCAATCTTTTTTCTCCAGCTAATTTGGCATCAAAGTTTAGGAATCTGGTTGCCCAGTAGGCCTTATACTCCAGTTCCACGGGCAGATGACAGGCCTTACCATACACAAGCTGGTATGGAGAGGTCCCTATAGGAGTTTTGAATGCTGTTCTGTATGTCCACAGAGCATCATCTAAGCTTCTTGTCCAATCCTTTCTACGGGTACTTACAGTCCATTCCAGGATTCTTTTTAGTTCTCTATTAGAGACTTCAGCTTGCCCATTTGTCTGTGGATGATATGGAGTTACTACCTTGTGGCTAATTCCATATCGGACCATAGCAGAGTAAAGCTGTTTGTTGCAGAAATGAGTGCCCCCATCACTAATTAGTGCTCTAGGAACACCAAATCTGCTGAAGATATGTTTCTGGAGGAGTTTCAGCACTATCTTAGTATCATTGGTGGGTGTTGCAATGGCCTCTACCCATTTGGATACAAAGTCAACTGCCACCAGAATATGAGTGTTTGAGTATGATGGTGGGAAAGGCCCTATGAAGTCAATACCCCATACGTCAAACAACTCAATCTCTAAGATCCCTTGCTGAGGCATGGCGTAACTATGAGGCAG
This sequence comes from Arachis ipaensis, assembly GCF_000816755.2. NCBI lineage: Eukaryota > Viridiplantae > Streptophyta > Magnoliopsida > Fabales > Fabaceae > Arachis > Arachis ipaensis. Next base: position 52,737,383 of record NC_029787.2, read on the forward strand.
ATTACTAGCTCTCTGGCAGCTGTCACAGTTATGCACAAACTCTCGGGAGTCTTTATAGAGAGTAGGCCAGTAGAAGCCACATTGGAGGACTTTTGTGGCTGTTCGCTCACCTTCGAAATGTCCTCCATATTGTGATCCATGACAATGCCATATGATCTTCCGTGCTTCTTCTCTAGGCATACACCTACGGATTATTCCGTCTGCACATCTCTTAAAGAAATATGGTTCATCCCACAGGTAGTACTTTGCATCAGCAATTAATTTTTTCTTTTGTTGCCTGCTGTACTCCTTTGGTATGAATCTTGTAGCTTTATAGTTTGCAATGTCTGCAAACCATGGTGTTTCCTGAATGGCAAACAATTGCTCATCCGAAAAGGTTTCAGAGATCTCAATAGAGGGAAAGGATGCCCCTTCTACTGGTTCTATGTGGGACAGATGATCAGCCACTTGGTTCTTTGTCCCTTTTCTGTCTCTTATTTCTATATCAAACTCTTGCAGAAGCAACACCCATCTTATGAGCCTGGGTTTTGAATCCTGCTATGTAAGTAGATATTTAAGAGCAGTATGGTCAGTGTACACAATCACTTTTGATCCTACTAAGTATGATCTAAACTTTTCAATGGCATAAACCACTGCAAGCAATTCTTTTTCTGTGGTTGTGTAATTTTTCTGGGCATCATTTAAAACACGGCTAGCATAATAAATGACATGCAAAAGCTTGTTATGCCTCTGTCCCAATACTGCACCAATGGCATGGTCACTGGCATCACACATTAGTTCGAACGGTAATGTCCAGTCTAGTGCAGAAATAACTGGTTCTGTGACCATAGCTTTCAGAGTTTCAAACGCCTGCAGACACTCTGTGTCAAACACAAATGGTGTGTCAGCAGCTAGCAGATTGCTCAGAGGTTTTGCAATTTTTGAAAAATCCCTTATAAATCTCCTATAGAATCCTGCATGCAACAGAAAACTTCTGATTGCCTTAACATTGGCAGGTGGTGGTAATTTTTCAATTACTTCAACTTTAGCTTGATCTACCTCTATTCCCTTGTTTGAAATTTTATGCCAAAGGACAATCCCTTCAGTCACCATAAAGTAAAATTTTTCCCAGTTTAAAACTAGGTTGGTCTCTGGGCATCTTTTCAGAACAAGTGCTAAATGGTTAAGGCAGGAACTGAATGAGTCTCCAAAGACTGAAAAGTCATCCATGAAGACTTCCAGAAATTTCTCTACCATATCAGAGAAGATAGAGAGCATGCACCTCTGAAAGGTTGCAGGTGCATTGCACAGACCAGAAGGCATCCTTCTGTAGGCAAACACTCCAGAAGGACATGTGAATGCTGTTTTCTCTTGGTCCTGATGATCTACTGCAATTTGATTGTAACCTGAATAGCCATCCAAAAAGCAGTAGTATTCATCACCTGCTAGTCTTTCTAGCATCTGGTCTATGAATGGTAAAGGAAAGTGATCCTTCCTGGTGGCTGTATTGAGCCTTCTGTAATCAATACACATACGCCACCCTGTAACTGTTCTTGTAGGAACCAGTTCATTTTTTTCATTATGAACCACTGTCATGCCTCCCTTCTTGGGGACAACTTGGACAGGGCTCACCCAGGGGCTATCAGAAATAGGATAAATAATCCCAACCTCCAGTAACTTGGTGACCTCTTTCTGCACCACCTCCTTCATGGCTGGATTTAGCCGCCTCTGTGGTTGAACTACTGGCTTAACATCGTCCTCCAATAGGATCTTGTGCATGCATCTTGCTGGGATGATGCCCTTAAGATCACTTATGGACCACCCAAGAGCTGCCTTGTGTGTCCTTAGCACTTGAAGTAGTGCTTTCTCTTCCTGTGGATTTAAAGCAGAGCTTATGATCACCGGAAAAGTGTCACCTTCTCCCAGAAATGCATATTTTAGAGATGGTGGTAGTGGTTTGAGCTTGGGTTTAAGAGGTTTCTCCTCTTCCTGAGGAATTTTTAGAGGCTCTTTTATTTCCTCTGATTCCTCCAGATCAGGCTGAACATCTTTAATGATGTCTTCTAGCTCTGATTCGAGACTCTCAGCCATGTTGATCTCTTCTACGAGGGAGTCAATAATATCATCACGCATGCAGTCTTTTGATGTGTCTGGATGCTTCATTGCCTCAACAGCATTCAGCTTGAACTCATCCTCATTGACTCTTAAGGTCATTTCCCCTTTTTGGACATCAATGAGGGTTCGTCCAGTTGCTAGGAAGGGTTTTCCTAGAATGAGAGTTGCATTCTTGTGCTTCTCCATCTCCAGCACTACAAAGTCAGTGGGAAAGGCAAATAGCCCAACCTTGACAATCATGTCCTCAATTATGCCTGATGGATATTTAATGGTGCCATCAGCAAGTTGAAGACATATCCGGGTTGGTTTGACCTCTTCAATCTAGCCAAGCTTTCTGATAGTGGATGCAAGGATTAAATTGATACTTGCCCCAAGGTCGCATAGAGCTGTCTTGGTACAAATACCCTCTAGTGTGCATGGTATCATAAAGCTTCTGGGATCCTTAAGCTTCTCTGGTAAGCTGTTAGGATGATTGCACTGCACTCTTCAGTGAGAAAAACTTTTTCTGTTTCTCTCCAATCCTTCTTATGACTTAAGATCTCTTTCATGAACTTAGCATAAGAGGGTATTTGCTCAAGTGCCTCTGCAAACAGAATCTTTATTTTAAGAGTCCTGAGATAATTTGCAAAGCGAGCAAATTGTTTATCCTGTTCTGCTTGGCAGAGTTTCTGAGGATAAGGTATTTTGGCTTTATATTCTTCAACCTTAGTTGCTGCAGGTTTAATTCCTACAGAGTCAGGTTGAAAAGCCTTCTTGAGGGAGTTAGCATTAGCACTTGCAGGTGTTTGATCCCTCACTGGCGTTTGAACGCCAGAACTGGACATGGATTGGGCGTTTAACGCTAGATTTCTACCATTTTCTAGCGTTTGAACGCCAGAAATGGACGTGGAATTGGAGTTTAACACCAGTTTTTCACCTGTTTCTGGCATTTGATCGCCAGACATATTCCTCTCTGGGCTCTTACTATCCTCAAAGGGATTTTGGATAGCAGGTTGCTCATCCTCTGTCAGCTGTTCTTTTCTTGGCTTTTTGCTGCTTTGAGTTGGAGTATTTAACGTTTTTCGACTTCTTAATTGAACTGCTTGGCACTCCTCTGTTATCTGTTTTGATAACTGCTGTTTTGTTTGATTCAATTGTGATTCCATATCCTTATTAGCATTTTTGGTTTCTTGTAGCATCTCCTTGACTTCTGCTAACTGCCTTGTTATAGAAGATAGTTGCTGATTGAGTTCAGCAACTTGTTCCTGAGGACCAAAGTCAGTTGATACTGCCTTAGCTTCTTCTTTCATGGAGGACTCATTACTTATGTACAGATGTTGATTCCTAGCAACTATATCAATAAGCTCTTGAGCCTCTTCAATAGTCTTTCTCAGGTGTATAAATCCACCAGCTGAGTGGTCTAGAGATATCTGAGCTCTTTTTGTAAGCCCGTAGTAGAAGATGTCTAATTGCACCACTCTGAAAACATTTCAGAGGGGCATTTCCTTAGCATCCCTCTGTACCTCTCCCAGGCATTATAAAGGGATTCATCATCCTCTTGTTTAAAACCTTGGATGTCCAGCCTTAGCTGTGTCATCCTTTTTGGAGGGAAATATTGATTCAGAAATTTGTCTGATAACTGTTTCCATGTTCTTATGCTTGCTGTGGGTTGGTTGTTTAACCACCTTTTAGCTTGATCTTTTACAGCAAACGGAAACAGTAATAATCTGTAGACATCCTGATCTACTTCTTTGTCACATACTATGTCAGCAATTTACAAGAACTGTGCCAGAAACTCAGTAGGTTCTTCCTGTGGAAGACCGGAATACTGACAATTTTGCTGCACTATGACAATGAGCTGAGGATTTAGCTCAAAACTGCTTGCTTTGATGGGAGGTATACAGATACTACTCCCATATGCAGCAGTAGTGGGATTAGCATATGACCCCAGAGTCCTTCTGGACTGTTCATTTCCACTTAGATCCATGATGGAGAAAGGGAGATGATGTGGATTGTAAAAAAATTTATTATTAATTTTTTTAAATTTTTTTTGAATACCGAAAATGAAAAGAAAAATAAAATAAAATAAAATAATAATAAAAAATTAACTATAATTTCAAAAATTAGAAAAATAGATAAAAAAGGAAATTGAAAATTAAAATAAGTAATTAATTAAAAAGATTTGAAAAATGTATGATTTTAAAATTTGAGATTGGAAAAGATAAGATAAGATTTTGAAAAAGATATGATTTTAAAAATTTTGACCAAATCAACCTAGTGAATTTGAAAATTATGAGCAATTAAAGGAAAGGATATATATTTTTTTATTTTTAAATTTTATGAGGAAAGGAGGAGTCGACCGAAGAATCGGAAAAAGGTGTGTATAAGTGCTATACGATGATTTTTAGTTCTTGGAATATTAGGGGGTTGAAGGGGGTTGGTAAACTAAGTATGATTAAGAATTTTCGGAGAAAGTTTAATGTGCATATGCTAGGCTTGATAGAGACTAAGACAGAGATGGTGACAAATTTTGATATAGCGCAACTGTGGGGAAATGGCGCAGTTAAATGGGAGTTAGTTGGTTCGGTTGGTGCTGCGGGGGGACTGGTATTAATGTGGGACGACATGGTGTTTCGGATGAACAACTGTTATAAAGGGGCTCGTTGGATATGCTTGGAAGGTGTGCTGCTAAAAACTAACTTTCCCTGTGCTTTCTGTCTAGTTTATGGGCCACATGAAATGGCGGAAAAACTCATTATGTGGGAAGAGTTGAGCTTCCTATCTGGGTTATGCCAAGTACCGTTCTGTTATATGGGGGATTTTAACGAGGTAACTCATGTAGAAGAGAGAAAGGGTGCTACCTCTTTAACAGTGTCCACAGAAGAGTTTAAATCATGGATACAGGATATGGAGTTAGTGGACTTGGCAATAACTGATCGCTTATTCACCTGGTTCAGAGGGCAATCATGTAGCCGCATTGATAGGGGACTGGTTAGTTTCGAGTGGCTAGAAGAGTTTCCTGATACAAGACTGAGAGGGGGACCTAGAGGGTTATCAGACCATTGCCCAATGATCTTGGAGGTTACCCGGATTAGCGGGGGACCAAGACCATTTCGGAGCTTGGATTCGTGGTTTACCCATGATGGATTCTTGAGAATGGTGAAGGAGGAGTGGAGGAACTTGGGGGAGGGACAGTTCATTGATAAACGAAAGGCTCTGACGACTCCGCTGAGCAGATGGCATAGAGCCAATTTTGGGAATATGGACCAAAGGATTACACAGCTGGAGGATGAAATTAAGAAAGTAGATGACATGGTAAGTACTGGCACGACTGATGGGACTATTGAAGCAAGAAGGAGAGCGTTGGTAAGCTTCTGTAGAAAATGGTATATCAGGAAGGAGCTTCATTGGAAGCAAATGTCCAGATCGCGGCACGTGAAGAAAATTGATAAAAATACCCGCTACTTCCACAATCTAGCCTCAGCACGAAGAAGGTCGAATATGATTGATTCCTTAATGGTTAATGGGAGGTTGATAAGGAACCAGGCGAGGATCAAGACGGTTATTCGAGACTTCTATAAGGGGTTGTACCACCAGGAGACATCGCCAGTGATTGGGTTCAGGGACGGGCTTGTAAAGCAGATCAACGAGGAAGAGGCACTGGAGCTAGAGATGCTGCCAACTGTTGAAGAAATAAAGGAGGCAGTGTGGGATTGTGAGTCAACAAAGGCGCCAGATAGTGATGGGTACAACATGAACTTCATAAAAAAATGCTGGGATGACTTAGGAAGGGAGTTCACTGATGCGGTGCTAGGCTTCTTCCTTTCGGCTACACTTCCTAGAGACTCGAATGTTACGTGGGTTACGCTGGTGCCAAAGTTTACTGGAGCCAGAGAAATAAAGGACCTCAGGGCGATTAGTATGGTGGGGTGTGTCTATAAGGTCATATCCAAGGTGTTGGTTAGGAGGATGCAAAAGGTAATGCCGGGGTTGGTAGGAGAGACTCAGAGCGCCTTCGTTAAGGGCAGGAAAATCCATGATGGGGCCCTGATCGCCTGTGAAACAGTGCACTGGCTAAAAACACGAAAAAAGAGCGCCGCAATAATAAAGCTGGACTTCCAAAAGGCTTATGATAGAGTCAAGTGGGGTTTTGTGGATATTGTCTTGCAGAAGATGGGGTTTGGCCAGAGGTGGAGAGGTTGGATAAAGGAGTGTGTCACCACTGCATCTATGTCATTGCTTGTTAATGGATCACCTTCAAAGCCTTTCAAAATGGAACGGGGTCTACGGCAAGGTGACCCGTTGTCCCCATTTCTGTTCGTGTTAGTTGTGGATGTTTTGCATCGAATGATTGGAGAGGCGGTGAGGAATGGCCGTATAACTCCGTTACTTCCTGGTAGAGATAATATTGAGTTGTCTCACTTGCAGTTTGCAGATGATACTATTCTTTTCTATCCGCCTGATGAGGGGACCATCAGGAATTATCATCGGCTACTTAGATGCTTCGAGCTCATGTCAGGATTGGCCATTAATTTTGAAAAGTCCAGCCTTATACCGGTCAGCTGTGAGAGGATGTGGGTCCGGAGGATGTGTCGGTTACTGGGTTGTAAAGAGGCTTCATTACCAGTTAGATATCTGGGCATTCCCCTGGGAGCAAATCCGAGACTGGTTAAGACATGGAAACCGGTGATTGATAAGGTGGAAGACAAACTGAGTTTGTGGAAAGCAAAAACTCTTAACAAAGCAGGTAAGCTGGTCCTAATTAAGGTGGTTCTTAGTAGCTTGCCGATCTACTACCTCAGTTTATATAAGATGCCAAAGACAGTGGCAGAGAAGCTAATTTCCCTGCAACGACGGTTCCTGTGGAGTACTAAGGATGGGAGATACGGGGTACCACTCGTGAAGTGGGAAGTGGTTATGGCTCCAAAGAAGGCAGGTGGGTTGGGAGTTGGGGATGCGGTGATTCGAAATACCGCATTGCTGTTTAAGTGGTGGTGGAGGTTCTCGAAAGAAGACTGTCCCTTATGGAAGAAAGTGGTGTGCTCTTGTAATAATATGCATCCTGCAAGAATGGTGGGAGGACAGCCTACTCCCATGCGAGGGGGTCCTTGGAAGGATATATGCCAGCTACAAGTTAGTAAGCCGGGGCTGAGAGATCAGATGATCAGTGGGTTGTCGATGGAGTTAGGGAATGGCAGAACAATCCGATTCTAGGAGGATAGATGGCTACCGGCTGGAGTATTGAAAGATATGTTTCCTAGGCTTTTCTCGGTCTCAACTCTTCATGAATCTGTGATAGCAGACTGTGGCTTTTGGGATGGGCTAGTGTGGATTTGGAGTTTCCAGTGGAGGAGAGAGTTGTTCCAGTGGGAGTTGGACTTAGTACACCAACTTCATGAGATCTTACTGTCATTCAAGCTTACAAATGGGAGGGAAGATAGTGTGGTATGGAAATTTGATAAAACAGGTGACTACTCAACAAAATCCTTTGTGCGAGTGATGCAGGAGGAAGTCCTACCAGAGGAGGTTACTAGCTATAGCTTCACTAGTGCTGTTTGGAAAGGATTTGTCCTCCCGAGGGTTGAACTCCTTTCTTGGTTTGCGTTAGTCGGAAGGGTCAACACAAAGGATCGACTGTGCAGATTACGGGTTATTGACCAACAGGACAATAGGTGTCTTCTGTGTGGTACGCCTGTGGAAACCGCGTATCATCTGTTTCTTAGTTGTGAGATTACATGGCAGGTGTGGTGTGCTTGGCTAATGGCCTTTCAACAAAGGTGGAGCTTTCCGGGTACTTTGAAGGAACATTTTGAGAGTTGGACGAACTTTCTAGGAAGGAAGGTAGATAGGAAGAGATGGTTCACTGGATTCTTTGCTGTTATCTGGACAATTTGGCTAGAAAGGAATGACAGGCTCTTTCGAAATAAGAGTTCAAGAGTAGGGGACATTATCAACAGATCGTTTACGTTCTACGAAGAATGGAGTGGTGCTGAGCCCTTTGGGTGTTGATGGCCGGGTCACAGTATCTAGGAGTTGTATGTTATCTTGTTTTATTCTTACTATAGCTTTGCTATCTGCTCCACTCTGCTGTGTTGAGCTCCCTTTGATTCAAAAAAAAAAAGAGAAGAACACACAAAAGACACAAGACTTAAAATTTTTAGATCTAATGCTCCTTATTTTTCGAAAATTTTGGAGGAAAAACACCAAGGAACACCAAACTTAAAAATTTTAAGATCAAAACACAAAGAAGACTCAAGAACACTTTGAAGACTCACAAGAACAACAAGAATAAAATTCAAAGACTCAAGAACACAAAAAGAACACCAAACTTAAAAGTTTGACACAAGATTTAATCAAAGAAAAATTATTTTTGAAAACGTTTTAAAAGGAAGATACCCAATTACCAAGAACATAAGCACAACGCTCTAGCCAACTGAGCTATAAATCTAACGTGTTTTAAAAAAGGTATTTAATGTATATAAATTTTTGGAATACTAATAATTTGAAAATGCACAAGAAAAACAAGAAAAGACACAGAACAGGGAAAACTAAAGATCAAACAAGAAAAATAGCAAGAACAACTTGAAGATCAAGAAAGAACAATGAACACAAATTCAAAAATTTAAAGGAAAATAAAAACATGCAATTGACACCAAACTTAAAATATGAAATTAAACTCAAACAGAAGACTAAATCATGAAGTTATTGGTTTTAAAAATTTTTTAAAATAATTTAGAAAAATAAAATAAGGATTTTAAAATTTTAACCAAAAACAATAATAAAAGACTCTAAACCAAAAAGAAAAATTTTTCCTAATCTAAGCAACAAAATAAACCGTCAGTTGTCCAAACTCGAATAATCCCCGACAACGGCGCCAAAAACTTGGTGCACGAATTGTAAATCACACTTTTCACAACTCGTACCACTAACCAGCAAGTGCACTGGGTCGTCCAAGTAATAACTTACGTGAGTAAGGGTCGATCCCACGGAGATAGTTGGCTTGAAGCAAGCTATGGTTATTTTGAAATTTTTAGTCAGGAAATTAGTAATAAAAGTGATTGGGTTTATGAAGAGTAAATAGCATAAATTAAATAATACTTATTATGCAGTAATGGAGAACAGATTGAGGATTTGGAGATGCTCTGTCTTCCGAATCTCTGCTTTCCTACTGTCTTCTCCTTCACGCACGCAAGACTCCTTCCATGGCAAGCTGTATGTTGGTGGATCACCGTTGTCAATGGCTACCATCCGTCCTCTCAGTGAAAATGGTCCAAATGCGCTGTCACCGCAGGGCTAATCATCTGTCGGTTCTCACTCGTGTTGGAATAGGATCCATTGATCCTTTTGCGTCTGTCACTATGCCCAGCACTCGTGAGTTTGAAGCTCGTCACAGTCATCCCATCCCAGATCCTACTCAGAATACCACAGACAAGGTTTAGACTTTCTAGATCTCAGGAATGGCTGCCAATAGTCCTAGCCTATATCACGAAGACTCTGATCATGAACCAAGAGGCTAAGAGATATACACTCAATCTAAGGTAGAACGGAAGTGGTTGTCAGGCACGCGTTTATAGGTTGAGAATGGTGATAAGTGTCACGGATCATCACATTCATCAGGGTGAAGTCCGAGTGAATATCTTAGAATAGAAACAAACGTGATTGAATAGAAAACTGTAGTAATTGCATTAATTCATCGAAACACAGCAGGACTCCTCACCCCCAACCATGGGGTTTAGAGACTCATGCCGTCAGAAATATAATGTAAAGTGTAAAAATGTCATGAGGTGCAAAATAAATTTCTAAAAGTTGTTTTTATACTAAACTAGTAGCTAGGGTTACAGAAAATAAGTAACTAAGTGCAAATAGTGCAGAAATCCACTTTCGGGGCCCACATGGTGTGTGCTTGGGCTGAGCATTGAGCTTTACACGTGTAGAGGATTTTTTTGGAGTTAAACGCCAGGTTGTAGCCTGTTTCTGGCGTTTAACTCTGGTTTGCAACCTGTTTCTGGCATTTAACGCCAGAATAGGGTAAAGACTTGGTGTTAAACGCAAATTTGCGTCATCTATCCTTGAGCAAAGTATGGACTATTATATATTGCTGGAAAGTCCTGGATGTCTACTTTCCAACGCAATTAAGAGCGTGCCAATTGGGTTTCTGTAGCTCCAGAAAATCCACTTCGAGTACAGGGAGGTCAGAATCCAACAGCATCTGCAGTCCTTTTTCAGCCTCTAAATCAGATTTTTGCTCAGGTCCCTCAATTTCATCCCGAAAATACCTGAAATCATCAAAAAACACACAAACTCATAGTAAAGTCCAGAAATGTGATTTCTATTTAAAAACTAATAAAAATATAATAAAACTAACTAAAACATACTAAAAACTATGTAAAAATAATGCCAAAAAGCGTATAAATTATCCGCTCATCACTTCCAGACCCGAGCTTGGTCACTTTTCAATCATTTCCACCTTGGCTCTATCTACCTCTATGCCTTTCTTAGAGATTTTGTGGCCAAGGACTACCCCTTTGGTAACCATAAAATGACACTTTTTCCAGTTCAAAACCTGGTTAGTCTCTTGGCATCTCTTGAGCACCAAGGCAAGATGGTGTAAGCAATTAGGAAAGGAGTCACCAAGCACTGAAAAATCATCCATGAAAACCTCAATAAATTTCTAAATTATTTAAAAAAAAATGGACAGCATGCACCTTTGGAATGTGGCAAGTGCATTGCACAAATCAAAGGGATTACGTCTGTATGCAAAAATACCATAAGGGCAGGTGAAAGATGTCTTTTCTTGGTCCTTAGGGTCCACTACAATCTGGTTGTAGCCTGAATATCCATCCAAGAAACAATAGTACTCATGCCCAGCAAGCCACTCCAACATTTGGCTTCATTGAGCTTTCTATAGTCTATACACATGTGCCATCCGGTCACTGTTCTTGTTGGTATTAGCTCATTCCTTTCGTTTGGCACATCTGTGATTCCCCCTTTCTTGGAAACCACTTGAACAGGGCTTACACAAGGACTATCTGAGATGGGGTAAATCACCCCTACTTGCCATAGCTTTAGCACTTCCTTTTACACCACTTCCTTTATTGATGGATTCAATCTTCTTTGTGGCTAGATTGATGGCTTGGCATCCTCCTCAAGAAGGATTTTATGAATGCACATTGAAGGACTTATTCCCTTTAAGTCGGAAAGTGTCCATCCAATGGCATCCTTGTGCTGTTTCAACACCTTAATGAGCTCCTCCTCTTGTTCCTTACTCAAGGTTGAGTTGATGATTACTGGATAAGTGTCATTGTTCCCTAAGTAAGCATACTTCAAGCTTGCAGGTAGAGTCTTGGCCTCTTCAATTGTCTTCTTTTTATTGAGAGAACCTCCTGAAGAGTGGCCTAGGGCCTTCTTTGACTCTTAAGACAATCCTTCATAGAAAATGTGCAGCTCACCCACTCATTGACCATATCTGGGAAGCATTTTCTTATCAGCTCTTTGTATCTCTCCCAAGCTTCATAGAGAGTTTTTCCATCTTGTTGTCTAAAGGTTTGTACCTCAGCTCTCAACTTGTTATCATCCCATGTTGTCAAACTCTACTTTGGAAAAGATTCCAACCACTTAGATGCTTTATCCCTGAGAGAAAAGGGAAACAACAACAGTTTATAGGTGTCCGGATGAACACCATTAGCCTTCACTGTGTCACAGATTCTCAAGAATGTGGTTAGATGTTGATTTGGATCTTCTTGGGAATTTCCTCCAAATGAGCAGTTATTTTGAACAAGGGTGATGAGTTGAGGTTTTAACTCGAAGTTATTAGCATGAATGGTTGGTTTTAGGATGCTACTTCCACAATTTCCTGGGTTTGGGTTGATATAAGAGCCTAGAACTCTTCTCTCCTACCCAACATGGTTACTAGCACCTTCTCCAACATGATCATGTACTTCCTCCTCCATAGTAATGTCTTTATCTTCATCCAATACTTCCTTTCGAATTATTCCTTTACCTCTTACTTCCCTCCTTAGTCTAAGGAGGGTCCTCTCAGGTTAACTATCAAAAGAGGTTGAAGTTCCTCCTCTTCTACCTGTCATACATTCAACAACCAAACAAGCAAAAGGCAAGTGAAGGGATCACCCTTGTTAAGACTTATGGTTAGATTGATTGATGCAATTGATCAAACAGTTAGTGGATTAGTGTGCTAGAATGGAAATATATACAATAAATCAACTCGAAACTCAAGTGCTAAAAGAAAGAAGAAAATAAGAAAATGAAATTAAAGGAATTAACATGGTAAATAAAAAATGCTTAATCTAAATGCCCCTCAACTTAATCATTGTCAATTTAAAATCAATCCCCGATAACGGCACCATAAATTTGATGGACTAAAAATTCACTATATCAATTATAATGAATCTGTCTTTGGCAAGTATACCAAATTGTCGTCAAGTAATAACTCACTATGTGTGAGGTCGAATCCCACAGAGATTGATTGATTGAACAACTTTAGTTAATAGGTGAATTAGTCAAGCTAATCAGTAAGAATTGATGAGTGCAGAATTCTAAATAGCAGAAATGTAAATGACTTAAAGATAAAGGAAAGCTATAAAGTGCAGAAAAGTAAATGACAAGAATGTAAAGTGCTGGAACATAAATGACTGAATTGTAAATGGGGAATGGGTAACGGCAGAAAGTAAGGAAAGCTACAAAGAATAGGAAAGATAAGAATAGGGAAAATTCATTGGGATTAGGAGATGTTGCTCTCTTTGGATCAACTCTAGATCATCTCTTCTTCAATCATGCAACTCATTGACCTCTTGGCAATCATGATTGATTGAACCTCAATTCCTTGGTGATTCAATCTCTCAAATCTTGATAACCAGCCAATTCCTTGGTCTAATTGCTCATGAAGAGAGATAAGCTTGGTCCCTGATTATACCACACATCCTCATAGATCCAAATGGTGGGTAGATTTCATGTCACCATATCCAATCACAAAATCCAGATCTACTCAAGTATGAGAAGGGATTTCAAGCATGGCTCTATGTTTTTTTTTCAAAGGTTCTCATGAAACCCAAATTCCATTCAACCTCTTTTCCAAGATGATTGAACACTAGACTTGAGAAACGAAATTCCTTCTAGCAAATCAAAGAGAAGATGAAGAGAAGAAGAAATTCACTATCATTAATCCATCAAGTACCACAGAGCTCCCTCTCCCAAGGAAAGGGAGTTTAGCTACTTATAGCTTGAAGAAAAGTACAAGAGATGGAAGAAGATGAAGTGAAGTAAAAACTACTACTAGCAAACCCCACTAACCAACTGATTAACCCCCTTTTTTCAGTACTCCCCAGGGGGTATTTATACTACTCCTATAACTAGAAAATGAAAATTACAAAAAGTAAGAAAATTATAATTGAAAATAAAAAGAAAAACTCATTAAAATGAACCATGTGCCTGGCGTGTGAGCGGCGTGTGAGTGGCGTGCCATGCCTAGCTTCCAAGTGGCACGCCTCCTTTGTTTAGCTAGCCTGGCATGCCACGCCTTTGAGCTCAAGTGGCACGCCCATTGTGACTTCTCCCTTCTTCCTCTCTGGAAACTTGAACTAGCGTGGCACGCCCAGAACTGGCATGCCACGCCCTCAATGGACTTTTCTACCTTCTCCTCTGGAAAATATACTTGGTGTGCCACACCCAGCAGTGGTGTGCTACGCCCTCAAAAAGAACTTCATTGTCTTCTCTGGTGAGTTGAATTGGCGTGCCACACTCAGGTCTGGTGATGAGTGGATAATTTATACGCTTTTTGGCATTATTTTTAGTATGTTTTTAGTATATTTTAGTTAGTTTTTATTATGTTTTTATTAGTTTTTAAATAAAAATCACATTTCTAGACTTTACTATGAGTTTGTGTGTTTTTTTGTGATTTCAGGTATTTTCTGGCTGAAATTGAGGGACCTGAGCAAAAATCTGATTCAGGTATTTTCTGGAGCTACAGAAGCCCAATTGGCGCGCTCTCAATTGCGTTGGAAAGTAGACATCCTGGGCTTTCCAGCAATATTTAATGGTCCATACTTTGCCCGAGATTCGATGGCCCAAACCGGCGTTCCAAGTCAGCATAGAAATTCTGGTGTCAAAACACCAGAACTGGCATAAAAGCTGGAGTTAAATGCCCAAACTGGCACAAAAGCTGGCGTTTAACTCCAAGAAAAGTCTCTACACGTGAAAGCTTCAATGCTCAGCCCAAGCACACACCAAGTGGGCCCGGAAGAAGATTTCTTCATTAATTACTTATTTCTGTAAGCCTAGGCTACTAGTTCTCTATAAATAGGACCTTTTGCTATTGTATTTTAAAGGGGATCTTTGATTAGTCTTATGCTATCTTAGACCTTTATGGGGGCTGGCCATTCGGCCATGCCTGGACCTTCATTACTTTTTTATTTTCAACGGTGGAGTTTCTACACACCATAGATTAAGGTGTGGAGCTCTACTGTTCTTCATGAATTAATGCAAAGTACTACTGTTTTTCTATTCAATTCACGCCTACTTCTTATCTAAGATATAAACTCGTTCTTCAACTCGATGAATGTGATGATCCGTGACACTCATCATCATTCTCACCTATGAACGCGTGCCTGACAACCACTTCCGTTTTACATGCAATTAAGCTTGAATGTGTATCTCTTGGGTTTCTAATCCAAGATTAGAACCTTCGTGGTATAGGTGATAAACCCATATTTTATGATATATATTGTGCTCAATTTAAGTGATTTATTCAACCCTTCACCCACTTATTAATGTAAATTGCATGGTTTTACTTTCCCTTCCTTATTATGTGATATATGTGAAAAATATGTTTCCAATGCTTTAAAAATAATTATTTTAATTACCCTTTATTACCATCAGATGCCGTGATTTGTGTGTTGAGTAGTTTCAGATCTTCTAAGGCAGGAGTGACTTAAAGGATGGAAAGGAACCATACAAAAATGGAAGGAAAGCACAAAATGGAGTTTTTGAAGAAACTGGCAGCAACGCGAACGCATGGACGACGCGGCCGCATGCCTAGCGCGAAAAAGTAGCAACGCGAACGCGTGACTGACGCGGACGCGCGCCTTAAGCAGAACATAGATGACGCGGACGCATGACCGAAGCGAACGTGTGATAAAAAAAACTCCAGATGACGCGACCACGTGACCCACGCGGACGCTTGACAGATGCCACACACCAGAAACTGCAGAAAATGCCCCCAGCGATTTCTGAAACCCTTTTTGGCCCAGATCCAAGTCCAGAAAGCACATATTAGAGGTTATAAAATGGGGGAATGCATCCATTCATGAGGAGGCCTTCAATTATTCACTTTTCATAGTTTAGATGTAGTCTTTAGAGAGGGAGGTTCTCTCCTCTCTCTTAGGTTTTAGGATTAGGATTCCTCTTAAGGATTTAGAAATTCAACTCTTCATCAGGTACAATATTCCTTTTACTTTATATTTCTCTTTTACTTTCAGATATTTTAATGCTATCCTTTAATTACTTATGTTGCCAGATTGGCTTATGAATTCTTTATGTTTAGATTGATTTTCTCTTATTAATGCAATTGAGGTATTTCAGATCATTGATTCTTATTTAGCTTTTTATATTATTGGCTTTAATTGATTAACTGGAAGCTCTTGAGTTATCAACTATCCATGATTGGTTGTTATGTCGGCTAAATTGACTGGTATTCCGCTAACTCTAGTCTTTCCTTAGGAGTTGGCTAGGACTTGGGAATCTAACTAATTAGTTCACTTGACTTTCCCTTGCTTTCATAAGGGTTAACTAAGTGGGATTAACTTCCATTCTCATAGGAGTAACTAGGATAGGACTTCCAAATTTTCATACCTTGCCAAGAGTTTATTTTACAGTTATTTATTTATTTTGTTTGTTATTTAAATTACTTGTTCCTTACCCTTTCAAAACCCCTAATTTACAAAACTCATAACCAATAACAAGAACACCTCCCTACAGTTCCTTGAGAAGACGACCCGAGGTTTAAATACTTTGGTTATCAATTTATTTAGGGGTTTGTTACAAAGAACTTTTGTTGGTTTAGAAGCTATACCTGCAACGAGGATTTATCTGCGAATTTCTAGACCACGCAAAAGTTCTCTCTTCAAAATGGCGCCGTTGCCGGGGAACTGCAAACGTGTGCCTTATTATTGGTTATTGTAAATATTTTTCTTTTATTTGTTTATTTGTTTTTGTTTTTCCCTTTTTATTTTTATTAGATACTATGAATTCTCACCCCTCTCGCTTTGAGTTTGGTTCTAATATTGTTGAAGGGAACAGAAGTTATAGTAGGAACATGCATCAAGGTCAGAGCAATCAAAGATGGATGGAGCCAAGAGGATCTGATCAACCCTTTAGGCAACAACGCCCTCCAAGATATCATGGACGAAGACCACTATATAATGCATACCAAGCTAATAGACATGGTAGACCACCTTGCAATTACTAACAAGCCCCACCCTGTGCCTATAGACCATCCTCTCAACGTAGATTTGAACCACCAAACTCACAAGTTCCTTTTCATCATTCACTACCATATAACCCTTATCCACCACAATCCCAATCCAATTACTCCCAAGAACCACCACATTATTATTTTGAACCCTCTCCCCCAACCAATGAAACCTCACACCCACCCCAACCTCCAGTGAATGATAAACTTTGTGTTCTTCTTCAAGGGCAAGCAAAGATAGAAAAGGGCATACTGGAACTTACTACTGCCGTAACTAAGGTAGTAAATTTAATAGCTTCCCGACATCTGAGAACTCAAGGTACTTGGTGCACGGAATTGTGATCATCAACAATGGCGCCAAAGACTTGGAGCTCTCAAACGTGAATCACACTTTGTCACAATTATGCACAACTAACCAGCAAGTGCACTGGGTCGTCCAAGTAATACCTTACGTGAGTAAGGGTCAATCCCACGGAGACTGTCGACTTGAAGCAAGCTATGGTCATCTTGTAAATCTCAGTCAGGCGGATTCAAATGGTTATGGAGAAGTGATAATTAAAAGATGAATAAAACATAGAATAAAGATAGAGATACTTATGTAATTCATTGGTAGGAATTTCAGATAAGCGTATGAAGATGCTTTGTTCCTTCTGAACCTCTGCTTTCCTATTGCCTTCTTCCAACCATTCATACTCCCTTCCATGGCAAGCTTTATGTTGGGCATCACCGTTGTCAATGGCTACTTCCCGTCCTCTCAGTGAAAATGTTCCAAATGCGCTGTCACCGCATGGCTAATCATCTGTCGGTTCTCGATCATGTTATAATAGGATCCATTGATCCTTTTGCGTCTGTCACATGCCCAACAATCGCGAGTTTGAAGCTCGTCATAGTCATCCCTTCCCAGATCCTACTCGGAATACCACAGACAAGGTTTAGACTTTCCGGATCTCAAGAATGATCGCCAATAATTCTAGCCTATACCACGAAGGTTCCAATCTTAGATTAGAGACCCAAGAGATACGCATTCAAGCCATTGCTAGTAGAACAGAGGTGGTTGTCAGGCACATGTTCATAGGTGAGAATGATGATGAGTATCACAGATCATCACATTCATCAAGTTGAAGAACGAATGAATATCTTAGAGAAGAAGTAGGCGTGAATTGAATAGAAGAACAATAGTAATTGTATTAATTCATGAAGAACAGCAGAGCTCCACATCTTAATCTATGGTGTGTAGAAATTCCACCGTTGAAAATACATAAGAACAAGGTTGATGAGCGGATATTTTATACGCTTTTTGGGGATAATTTCATATAGTTTTGAGTATGTTTTAGTTAGTTTTTAGTCTATTTCTATTAGTTTCTAGGAAAAATTCATGTTTCTAGATTTTACTATGAGTTGTGTGTTTTTCTGTAATTTCAGGTATTTTTCTGGCTGAAATTGAAGGAGCTGAGCAAAAATCTGATTCAGGCGTTGTGAAAAGTGTGATTCACAATTCGTGCACCAAGTTTTTGGCGCCGTTGCCGGGGATTGTTCGTGTTTGAACAACTGACGGTTTATTTTGTTGCTTAGATTAGGAAAAAAATCTTTCTTTTTGGTTTAGAGTCTTTTATTATTTATCCCTTGTTAAAACACTTTAAATTTATAACTCAGTTAGTTAGAACGTGGTGTTTATGTTCATGGTAATTGGCTATCATAATTTTTTTAAAACCTTTTTCAAAAATAATTTTTCTGTTAAATCCTGTGCCAAACTTTAAGTTTGGTGTTTTAAAAAATAATCTTTCTTAAAATTTTCGAAAATTCCATAACTCATTTGTCTAGAGCGTTAATCTGTGTTCTTGGTAATTGGGTTAGAATCTTTTATACTCTTTTCAAAACCTTCTTTTTCATAAATAATATTTTCTCTATTAAATTGTGTGCCAAACTTCAAGTTTGGCAAGTTTGGGTTGAATTCCCTTTGGTTTTCGAAAATTTTGGTGGTTTTCTAAAAATTTGGCGTAAACTGGCGTTCAACGCCAGTCCTCTGCCCAATTCTGGCGTCCAGCGCCAGAAAAGGATCAAAAGCTGGAGTTGAACG
>NC_029787.2:52756020-52765320 GCF_000816755.2 Arachis ipaensis
GTAAGGTATTACTTGGACGACCCAGTGCACTTGCTGGTTAGTGGTACGCGTTGTGAAAAGTGTGATTCACAATTCGTGCACCAAAGGTCTAGGCATGGCCGAATGGCCAGCCTCCCAAAGTGGGTTCAATCATAAAAACATGATTCAAAAGATGAAAATACAATAGTAAAAGGTCCTATTTATAGAGAACTAGTAGCCTAGGGTTTACAGAAATAAATAATTAATGCAAAAATCTTCTTCCGGGCCCACTTGGTGTGTGCTTGGGCTGAGCATTGAAGCTTCCATGTGTAGAGAATTTTCTTGGAGTTAAACGCCAACTTTTGTGCCAGTTTGGGCATTTAACTCCAGCTTTTTGTGCCAGTTGTGGCGTTTTGACGCCAGAATTCTTAAGCTGACTTGGAACGCCTGTTTGGGCCATCAAATCTCAGACAAAGTATGGACTATTACATATTTCTGGAAAGCCCAGGATGTCTACTTTCCAACGCAATTGAGAGCGTGCCAATTGGGCTTCTTTAGCTCCAGAAAATCCACTTCGAGTGCAGGGAGGTCAGAGTCCAACAGCATCTGCAGTCCTTTTTCAGCCTCTGAATCAGATTTTTGCTCATGTCCCTCAATTTCAGCCAGAAAATACCTGAAATCACAGAAAAATACACAAACTCATAGTAAAGTCCAGAAATGTGATTTTTATTTAAAAAATAATAAAAACATAATAAAAACTAACTAAAATATACTAAAAACATACTAAAAATAATGCCAAAAAGCGTATAAATTATCCGCTCATCAGTACTCCCATGGCTGCATGTGGAGAATCAAAAGAAGAGAGTAGCATGAAGGAGACACTAGAGACCTTGGTGGACAATGAGGAGCATGGCTTTGTACTGGAACGAGTAGAGGAAGCCCTGATAGTTGTAGAGGAGGAAGTGGTTGAAGATTTAGGAGATGCTGAACCTCCATGGGAATCAAGAACCGTAAAGGATTCCGCTGAGAAGTCCAAAATTAATGCCAAGGAGGACAGTGCACAACCTCCACAGCATATGCCTTGTGAAAAATTGGACGGAACAGACCAAGAAGTTGATTCCATGGGCAGTGACGATCTTGAATAAAGCTCTCCTAATCACGAACTCACATCCGCAACTGAATTCCTTGAGCCTGAAGAACCTTACCCAAGTGAATACAAAGATGACGTCGAGGTAGATTTCTCTCAACCTCCAACGTATGGCTTAAGTGATGAGGAAGACTGATGAGCGCATAATTTATACGCTTTTTGGCATTGTTATTAGTTTTTAATTAAAAATCACATTTCTGGACTTTACTATGAGTTTGTGTGTTTTTCTGTGATTTCAGGTATTTTCTGGCTGAAATTGAGGGACCTGAGCAAAAATTAGATTCAGAGGTTGAAGAAGGACTACAGATGCTGTTGGATTCTGACCTCCCTTCACTCAAAGTAGATTTTCTGGAGCTAAAGAACTTCAAATGGTGCTCTTCTAATCGCGTTAGAAAGTAGACATCCAGGGCTTTCCAGCAATATATAATAGTCCATACTTTGATTAAAGATAGACGACGTAAACTGGCGTTGAAAGCCAGTTCCATGCTGCATTCTGGAGTCAAACGCCAGAAACAGGTTACAAAGTGGAGTTAAACGCCAGAAACAGGTTACAAACTAGCGTTCAACTCCAAGAAAGACCTCTACACGTGTAAAGCTCAATGCTCAGCCCAAGCACAGACCAAGTGGGCCCCATAAGTGGATTTCTGCATCAATTACTTACTTCTGTAAACCCTAGTAGCTAGTCTAGTATAAATAGGACTTTTTACTATTGTATTAGACATCTTGGGACATTTAGTTCATAGATCATGGGGGCTGGCCATTCGACCATGCCTGAACCTTTCACTTATGTATTTTTCAACGGTAGAGTTTCTACACACCATATATTAAGGTGTGGAGCTCTGCTGTTCCTCAAAGATTAATGTAAAGTACTACTGTTTTTCTATTCAATTCAACTTATTTCGCTTCTAAGATATTCATTCGTACTTTAATATGATGGATGTGATGATCATTATAGTCATCATCATTCTCAACTTATGAACGCGTGCCTGACAACCACTTCCGTTCTACCTTAGACTGAATGGATATCTCTTGGATATCTAATACAGGGGACCGAGTCCGAGTTATTAGTGTCTTCATGGTATAAGTTAGAACCCATGGATGGCCATTCCTGAGATCCGAAAAGTCTAAACCTTGTCTGTGGTATTCCGAGTAGGATCCAGGAAGGGATGGCTGTGACGAACTTCAAACTCGCGAGTACTGGGCGTAGTGACAGACGCAAAAGGAGGGTGAATCCTATTCTAGTATGATCGAGAACCTCCAGATGATTAGCCATGCAGTGACAGCGAATCGGACCATTTTCACAGAGAGGATGGGAAGTAGCCATTGACAACGGTGATGCCCTATATAAAACTTGCCATGGAAAGGAGTAGGATTGATTGGATGAAGACAGCAGAAAAGCAGAGATCAGAGGAATGAAAGCATCTCTATACGCTTATCTGAAATTCTCACCAATGAATTACATAAGTACCACTACCCTATTTTATATTTTATTTATTTTCATCCACTATAATTTCTTAATACAATTTAATTCGCCTGACTGAGATTTACAAGGTGACCATAGCTTGCTTCAAGCCAACAATCTCCGTGGGATCGACCCTTACTCATGTAAGATTTATTATTTGGATGACCCAGTGCACTTGCTGGTTAGTTGTACGAAGTTGTGAAACAGATATAAGATCATGAACGTGCGTATTGAGTTTTTAGCGTCGTTACCAATGAATGGAATGATCACGATTTCGCACACCAAATTTTTGGCGCCATTGCCGGGGATTGTTCGAGTTTGGACAACTGACGGTTCATCTTGTTGCTCAGATTAGGTAATTTTCTTTTTGTTTTATTTTCAAAAAAAAAAATTTTCAAAAATCTTTCAAAAAAATTTTTTCCCTTTGTTTTCGAAAATTATTTTAAAATTTTTAAGAGTGAATTCTAAAGTTTCAAAATGGTATGCTGAAGTTTGGCTGGCCATGAAGCTTTAGACTAACCTGGTATGATTCCTGGAATCTTGATTGAGTACTTTGATTTCATTACTTCCTTTTTCCTATATGTTTTCGAAAAAAAAATTATATACAAAAATAAAAAAAAATTAATAAAATCATAAAAATCAAAAATATTTTATGTTGTTTGTTTGAGTCTTGAGTCAATTTTTAAGTTTGGTGTCAATTGCATACTTTTATTTTTCTAAAAATTTTTGAAAATTCATGCATTCATAGTGTTCTTCATGATCTTCAAGTTGTTCTTGGTAAGTCTTCTTGTTTGATCTTCATATTTTCCTGTTTTGTGTCTTTTCTTATTTTTCATATGCATTTTTATTTTGTTAGTGTCTAATTATTAAAAATTTCTAAGTTTGGTGCCTTGCATGTTTTTCTTTTCTTAAAAAATTTTCAAAAATAAGTCTTCATGTTCATCTTGATCTTCAAAGTGTTCTTGGTGTTCATCTTGACATTCATAGTGTTCTTGCATGCATCACATGTTTTGATCCAAAAATTTTCATGCATTGAGTCAATTTTGTGTTTTTCTCTTTCATCATTAAAAATTCAAAAATAAAAAAATATCTTTCCCTTTTTCTCTCTTAAAATTTCGAAAATTTGGATTGACTTTTTCAAATTTTTTTAAAAAAAATCTAGTTGTTTCTTATGAGTCAAATCAAATTTTCAATTTTAAAATCCTATCTTTTTCAAAACTTTTTCAAAAAATCAAATCTTTTTCAAATTTTCCTTAATAATTTTGAAATTTTTTAAAATTAATTTTCAAAAATCCTTTTCTTATCTTTATTCCATGATTTTCAAAATTAATACTAACATTTAATATGATTGATTGAAAAATTTCAAGTTGTTACTTGCCTTTTAAGAAAAGATTAATCTTTAATTTTTAAAATCATATATTTTTGTTTCTTGTTAGTCAAGTAATCAACTTTAATTTTAAAAATCAAATCTTTTTAAATTTCTTTTTCAAATCTTTTTCAAAATAAGTTTCAATCAATCATATCTTTTTGTTTCAATCATATCCTTTTTTTTATTTCAATCATATCTTTTTCAAATTCAATTTCAAAATCTTTTCTAACTTCTTTCCTAACCTCTTATCTTTTTAAAATTGATTTTCAAATTTTTTTCAATCAATCTTATCTTTTTGTTTCAATCATATCTTTTTCAAAACCACCTAACTAATTCAATCTCTCTTAAATTTTCGAAAATACCTCCTTCTTTTTCAAAATTTCATTTTGATTAACTAATTATTTTAAATTTAATTTAATTTCAATTTATTCTCTCACCTCTCATCTCCTTCTATTTATTTATTCATCTACTAACACTTCTCTTTCACCCAAAAATTTGAACACCACCTCCCTCTCTGTGTTCGAGTTTTTTCCTCTTCTCTTCTTTACATTACATTCTTTTCTTCTTCTACTCACACAAAGAAATATCTATACTATGACATAGAGGATTCCATATTTTCTTTGTTATTCCCTTCTTTGTCATATGAGCAGGAGCAAGGACAAGAACATTCTTGTTGAAGCAGATCCTGAACCTGAAAGGACTCTAAAAAGGAAACTAAGAGAAGCTAAAATACAACAATCCAGAGACAACCTTACAGGAATTTTCGAACAGGAAAAGGAGATGGCAGCCGAAAATAATAATAGTGCAAGGAGGATGCTTGGTGACTTTACTGCACCGAAAGACAGAGCTAGAGTGTGGTTGGATTCTCAACCCAAAGATAGCCTGAACTCTTGGGATAAGCTGGTCACGGCTTTCTTAGCCAAGTTCTTTCCTCCTCAAAAGCTGAGTAAGCTTAGAGTGGATGTTCAAACCTTCAGACAGAAAGAAGGTGAATCCCTCTTTGAAGCTTGGGAGAGATACAAGGAACTGACCAAAAGGTGTCCTTCTGACATGCTTTCAGAATGGACCATCTTGGATATATTCTATGATGGTCTGTCTGAGCTATCAAAGATGTCACTGGACCATTCTGCAGGTGGATCCATTCACCTAAAGAAAACGCCTGCAGAAGCTCAAGAACTCATTGACATGGTTGCTAATAACAAGTTTATGTACACTTCTGAGAGGAATCTTGTGAATAATGGGACGCCTCAGAAGAAGGGAGTTCTTGAAATTGATACTCTGAATGCCATATTGGCTCAGAATAAAATATTGACTCAGCAAGTCAATATGATTTCTCAGAGTCTAAATGGAATGCAAGCTGCATCCAACAGTACTCAAGAGGCATCTTCTGAGGAAGAAGCTTATGATCCTGAGAACCCTGCAATAGCAGAGGTGAATTACATGGGTGAACCCTATGGAAACACCTATAATCTCTCATGGAGAAATCACCCAAATCTCTCGTGGAAGGATCAACAAAAGCCTCAATAAGGCTTTAATAATGGTGGAAGAAACAGGTTTAACAATAGTAACCCTTTTCCATCATCCACTCAGCAACAGACAGAGAATTCTGAGCAGAATACATCTAGCTTAGCAAATTTAGTCTCTGATCTATCTAAGGCCACTCTAAGTTTCATAAATAAAACAAGGTCCTCCATTAGAAATTTGGAGGCACAAGTGGGCCAGCTGAGTAAAAGGGTCACTGAAACTCCTCCTAGTACTCTCCCAAGCAATACAGAAGAAAACCCAAAAGAAGAGTGCAAGGCCATTGAATTGACCATCTTGGCCGAACCTACAAGGGAGGAAGAGGACGTGAATTCCAGTGAGGAAGACCTCCTGAGACGTCCAGTGATCAACAAGGAGTTTTCCTCTGAGGAACCAAAGGAATCTGAGGCTCATCTAGAGACCATAGNGCAATCATGAAGCTGAATGCTAAATTATTTGGTAATGAGACTTGGGAAGATGAACCTCCCTTGCTCATCAATGAACTGAGTGATCTGGATCAACTGACATTGCCTCAGAAGAAACAGGATCCTGGAAAGTTCTTAATACCTTGTACCATAGGCACCATGGCCTTTGAGAAGGCTCTATGTGACCTTGGGTCAGGAATAAACCTCATGCCACTCTCTGTAATGGAGAAACTGGGAATCTTTGAGGTGCAAGCTGCCAGAATCTCATTAAAGATGGCAGACAACTCAAGAAAACAGGCTTATGGACTAGTAGAGGACGTGTTAGTAAAGGTTGAAGGCCTTTACATCCCTGATGATTTCATAATCCTAGACACTGGAAAGGATGAGGATGAATCCATCATCCTTGGAAGACCCTTCCTAGCCACAGCAAGAGCTGTGCTTGATGTGGACAGAGGAGAGTTGGTCCTTCAACTGAATGAGGACAACCTTGTGTTTAAAACTCAAGGATCTCCTTCTTTAACCATGGAGAGGAAGCATGAAAAGCTTCTCTCAGTACAGAGTCAACTAAAGCCCCCACAGTCAAACTCTAAGTTTGGTGTTGGGAGGCCTCAGCCAAACTCTAAGTTTGGTGTTGAACTCCCACATCCAAACTCTAAGTTTGGTGTTGGGAGTCTATAAAATTAACCTGATCATTTGTGTGGCTCCATGAGAGCCCACTGTCAAGCTATTGACATTAAAAAAGCGCTTGTTGGGAGGCAACCCAATTTTTATTCATCTAATTTTATTTTTATTTTTATTGTTCTTTCATGTTTTATTAGGTTCATGATCATATGGAGTCACAAAATAAATACAAAAATTGAAAAATAGAATGAAAAACAGCATTGAAAACAGAACACCCTGGAGGAAGGGCTTACTGGCATTTAAATGCCAGTAAAGAGCATCTGGCTGGCGTTCAACGCCAGAACAGAGCATGGAGCTGGCGCTGAACGCCAGAAACATGCTGCACATGGGCGTTGAAAAGGGCTCATCGGTTAAGCTATCCACGACACGAATACCTCTTTCCTCTAAATATCTATTTTCCTTTTCCCAGTCTTTTGTCCTTCCGTTAGTCTCCCTTAGGAGACACACATCCCATTAGTATTGGTGTTGGTGTGCAAGTCCGCGCGTGTCGCGCCGCTATATGCTGTCCCCTACCCAGGGAAAATAAGTGACTTGTTGATTTGCGCTCTAAAGCCGCTTTTCAATCTAAGTCCTACTCTACTAGACTATATTGGGCGAGCACGGGAAGTGGTCACACCTGCCATTTTGACACTTCGGCCCGTGCCTACTAGTGTCAGCCCTCCCTGTAGACTTAGAACAAGCATCACTTCGGCGTTTAAATGCCAGAAATGCATGCAAGGGCATTTTGCATGCCTAATTGGTGCAGGGATGTAAATTCTTGATACCTCAGGATCTGTGGACCCCATAGAATTACCTCAGGATCTGTGGACCCCACAGGATCCCCACATATCTCCACTCACCTTCCCTCCTCATAATCCTATATCACCTCAATCTCTTCCCCATCACCTCTTCACTACTCACATCCATATCTTCTTCTTCTTCTTCTATTCTTTCTTCTTTTGCTCGAGGGCGAGCAACATTCTAAGTTTGGTGTGGTAAAAACATAGCTTTTTTTTGTTTTTCCATAACCATTGATGGCACCTAAGGCCAGAGAAACCTCTAGAAAGAGGAAAGGGAAGACAAAAGCTTCCACCTCCGAGTCATAGGAGATGGAGAGATTCATCTCAAGGGTCTATAGCTCAGTGGTAGAAAATTTGACTGCAAATCAAGAGATCCCTGAGATACCTCAGGGGATACATTTTCCTCCACACAATTATTGGGAGCAACTAAGGGTGGAACATCAAGAGCACTCCATCATTCTTCATGAAATTAGAAAAGATCAAAGAGTAATGAGGGAGGAGGAACAAAGACAAGGAAGAGACATAGAAGAGCTCAGGGACATCATTGGTTCCTCAAGGAGAAAACGCCACCATCACTAAGGTGGACTCATTCCTTGTTCTTAAATTTTCTGTTTTTCGTCTTTTATGTTAAATGTTTATTTATGTTTGTGTCTTATTACATGATCATTAGTATCTAAGTGTCTATGCCTTAAAGTAGTGAATATGAATCCATCACCTCTCTTAAATGAAAAATGTTTTAAAAACAAAAGAACAAGAAGTACATGGTTTCGAATTCATCCTTGAAACTAGTTTAATTATTTTGATGTGGTGACAATACTTTTTGTTTTCTGAATGAATGCTTGAACAGTGCATATGTCTTTTGAAGTTGTTGTTTAAGATTGTTAAATATGTTGGCTCTTGAAAGATTGATGAACAGAAGAAATATTATTTGATAATCTGAAAAATCATAAAAATGATTCTTGAAGCAAGAAAAAGCAGTGAATACAGAAGCTTGCGAAAAAAATGGCGAAAAAAAATAGAAAAAAAGCAAGCAGAAAAAGCCAAAAGCTCTTAAAACCAAGAGGCAAGAGCAAAAATCCAGTAACCCTTAAAACCAAAAGGCAAGGGTAATAAAAAGGATCCAAGGCTTTGAGCATTAGTGGATAGGAGGGCCTAAAGGAATAAAATCCTGGCCTAAGCGGCTAAACCAAGCTGTCCCTAACCATGTGCTTATGGCGTGTAGGTGTCAAGTGAAAACTTGAGACTGAGCGTTAGTTAGTTTTTAGTATATTTTTATTAGTTTTTAATTAAAAATCACATTTCTGGACTTTACTATGAGTTTGTGTGTTTTTCTGTGATTTCAGGTATTTTCTGGCTGAAATTGAGGGACCTGAGCAAAAATCAGATTCAAATGTTGAAGAAGGACTGCAGATGCTGTTGGATTATGACCTCCCTGCACTCAAAGTAGATTTTCTGGAGCTACAGAACTCCAAATGGCGCGCTTCCAATTGCGTTAGAAAGTAGACATCCAGGGATTTCTAGAAATATATAATAGTCCATACTTTGATTAAAGATAGACGATGTAAACCGGCGTTGAACGCCAGTTCCATGCTGTATTCTGGAGTCAAACGCCAGAAACAGGTTACAAACTGGCGTTCAACTCCAAGAAAGACCTCTACACGTGTAAAGCTCAATGCTCAGCCCAAGCACATACCAAGTGGGCCCCATAAGTGGATTTCTGCATCAATTACTTACTTCTGTAAACCCTAGTAGCTAGTCTAGTATAAATAGGACTTTTTACTATTGTATTAGACATCTTGGGATGTTTAGTTCTTAGATCATGGGGGTTGGCCATTCGGCCATGCCTGAACCTTTCACTTATGTATTTTTCAACGGTAGAGTTTCTACACACCATAGATTAAGGTGTGGAGCTCTGCTGTTCCTCAAAGATTAATGCAAAGTACTACTGTTTACTGTTT
>NC_029787.2:52765676-52789208 GCF_000816755.2 Arachis ipaensis
GTTACAAACTGGCGTTCAACTCCAAGAAAGACCTCTCCATGTGTAAACTTCAAGCTCAGCCCAAGCACACACCAAGTAGGCCCCGGAAGTGGATTTATGCATCAATTACTTACTCCTGTAAACCCTAGTAACTAGTTTAGTATAAATAGGACTTTTTACTATTGTATTTACATCTTTGGAACATCTTTGGATTATCTTTTGATCCTTTGATAATGTTTTGGGGGCTGGCCATTCGGCCATGCCTGAACCTTTCACTTATGTATTTTTCAACGGTAGAGTTTCTACACACCATAGATTAAGGTGTGGAGCTCTGCTGTTCCTCAAAGATTAATGCAAAGTACTACTGTTTTTCTATTCAATTCAACTTATTCCGCTTCTAAGATATTCATTCGTACTTCAATATGATGGATGTGATGATCGTGACAGTCATCATCATTCTCAACTTATGAACGCATGCCTGACAACCACTTCCGTTCTACCTTAGACTGAATGGATATCTCTTCGATATCTAATACAGGGGACCGAGTCCGAGTTATTAGTGTCTTCGTGGTATAAGTTAGAACCCATGGATGGCCATTCCTGAGATCCAGAAAGTCTAAACCTTTTCTGTGGTATTCCGAGTAGGATCCGGGATGGGATGGCTATGACGAACTTCAAACTCGCGAGTACTGGGCGTAGTGACAGACACAAAAGGAGGGTGAATCCTATTCCAGTATAATCGAGAACCTCCAGATGATTAGCCATGCAGTGACAGCGCATCGGACCATTTTCACAGAGAGGATGGGAAGTAGCCATTGACAACGGTGATGCCCTACATAAAGCTTGCCATGGAAAGGAGTAGGATTGATTGGATAAAGACAGCAGAAAAGCAGAAATCAGAGGAATGAAACTGATTAAGATCTACAAGATAACCATAGCTTGCTTCAAACCACAATCCTCGTGGGATCAACCCTGACTCGCTCAGGTATTACTTGGACGACCCAGTGCACTTGCTGGTTTAGTTGTACAAAGTCTGGGAATTCGTGCACCATGAGACATCCCAACCAACCACCTAAGAGACTCAACGTCAAGCTAGTGATGATAAAGAAGCGCTTGTTGGGAGACAACCCAGCCATGGTTAGTCTTTCTTTTCCATTCCTATTTCTTTTATTTAAGAGTTCATCATCATCATCATCATCATCTTCTTCTCCCTCCTCCGTTGCATACATATTCCTTTCTTTAATTTCATATAGGGTTTATCTTATTTTGTTCATGCACGTATACTCTTGTCTATGATTTACATTCATTATTCTATCAATCTTTAAGCTTAGTGTAAATCTCTAAGTTTAGTGTTGGTAACACCATAGATAAAAAAGAACCAGCACAAGAAGCAGTGGTGATGGCTGAATCAACTTAGGTAAGATCCTAACAAGGATTTATTTATTGGTGGTTAGTGATTTCTTTATCTTTGTTCTTATTTTCTTCCCTCTATTTTTAGTTTTTGTTTTTATTTTGTTCCCTTTTCTATTTACTTTCTCCTTTGTATGCATAGCATATTCTATCCTTCTAAAAAACCTTTAAAACTTAATTACTTGTTATTTCAGTAACTAGTTCTAATGATACCTTGATGAAAAAAATTGAATTAAATAAATTCAAAAATAAACAACGGAGGTATTTAAGAGAGTGTGGTTGCATTTGAAGAAATCTGAAATACTTGAATCTTGAGAAAACAGACGAAGAATCTTCCAGAACAGAAATTTAATGAAGTATTATGAGATTTTGATCATCAATTCCTTGTTGCAGTAAAAAAAAGATATATCAAAGTTTTAAGGCTTTGAGCACCAATGATTAGGATTCAGTTATATGCTTGTGGTGTTCTTGTTTAAACTTGGGTCAGTAAATCCGAGGGGTGCTTTGTCACCTGATAACTTGGTCCAACTAGACTGGGATTATCAATTGAAAGTCCATTTAAAGAGCCACCATAAGACAAAACATTTAGAAGTTCAAAGAGGCTCTAGACATCAACGTTTGGATCAAACCCCTAGTTATGTGCTTCTGGGGTGACTGTGTAACAACCTACTGTACAAAGCTTTGTGCTTAAGCCGTAAAACAGAGGTTATGTCGTATTATGACCTCTATTATAAAATATAACGTAATATAGTTGCAGAGATTCATAACTAAGAGCCTTAAAAGAAGTTTTAAACAAATAACCGCAAACTTAAAACGCATCGCACGCGGAAAAGCATAACCAGATAAAATATAAACTACATAATAAGAAGTGAAAGATCAAAATATAGAATAGCAAGTGATGAGTCTATATTTTCTGATGTATTTTGGCTTGACTTGAATGGATTCTAGCATATGAACTCATACTTAAGCACCAAAATAGCATACTTTTGTGTTTGATCCCTAATTTGATTCTGAAAGTGAAAACATGCGTTTTAATGCTTAGATTAGTGATTTTTAATCCCACTTTTATGTCATTCGATGCCGTGATATGGTTTGTGAGTAATTTCAGGCCTTAGAGGAAAGAATGGATGACCAAAAATGGAAGGAAGTATGTACAAGGGAGAAAACATGAAGAAAACAAGGAAAGCACACACAGCGACGTGTGTGTGCGCACGAGTACTTGTGCGTACGCACAGGAGAATTTTTAGCCGCGTATGCGGACGCACACGTCTATGCGTTCGCACAGGTCCCTGCACGTGATTTCATTAATAAATCATGTGCTGCGCAAATTTGGAGGCCTCTTGGCCCATCTTGGAAGGCTAGAATGTTGTTTTGGAGTGCTATATGAAGGAGAAT
Source organism: Arachis ipaensis (assembly GCF_000816755.2). NCBI lineage: Eukaryota > Viridiplantae > Streptophyta > Magnoliopsida > Fabales > Fabaceae > Arachis > Arachis ipaensis. The sequence continues at coordinate 52,768,461 of NC_029787.2, forward strand.
TCATCACTTATCAAAGGGGGGACATATTGGAGCATAATTTTACATAGTTTTTCATAGTATTAGGAGTAGGAGTAGTGTAGAGTAGAGAGCTCTCCTAGGGTTTATCAATTTCCATTGTAGCATTTTATAGCAAGCTTTGATTTTTGGATTTTTACCTCTTTAATTGTAAGTACTCTAAATTTCCTCTTTACTTATAGCACTTTTACTTCCATTTGATTTGGTTCAAGTTACTTTGTTCATATTGCAATTTTGTGTTACCTGAAGTTTTGATTAACAGATTTTATGTTCCTTGCTTCCTTTATGTTTTATTGCTTGTTTATGATTGGTTTGATTGATAGTTGGTTATAGTTTGCCATTTCACTTTACAATTTTCCATGTTTTACTTTTATGCATACAAGGTGTTTGCGAAAATGTCAACTCTAGATTTTGAGTAGGTTTTCCCACCTTGGCTTGTGGTTTGAGTTCCTGGGATACTAGAGTCATAATGTCCGACATTTAGTGGTGATCCTTGGGTAGTTAGTTGACTCTTGTTTCCATTGACGCTAGCTAGCCTTTTATCAACTAGTTTGATAAGTGGGTTAGGACTTATGGATTAAGGTCAATTATGCTTGCTTGACTTAATCCTCGATGGTTGGGGTTGACTAGGCGAGATTGACTCATCATAATTACCATAGTTGTGGTTATGACGATGATAGGATTCCTTGGATCCTCATTCCCAAGTCAAGCCGCTTTTATTGCGTTTATAGCATTTTCACTAGTTTTGATCTTACTTTCTCTTTACTTGCATTAATTGCAATTTTGATCATCTCTTTGTTTTTTTATTGCTTGGTTCTTTTAATCTTTTAATTCTCGTTTGAAACCCCCCTTTTCCTCACAACCGAAAGCGTAACATTCCATTTGTATTCCTAGGGAGAACGACCCGAGGTTTAACTACTCTCGGTTTATATATGTTTTGAATTTGACATTTGATTTGAGCATTACTTGTTGGGTTGGAACTATACTTACAACGCCAATCTTATTTTGAGATAAAAATTCCTAGCCTACGAAAATGTTCATCATCAAATTTGGCGCCGTTGCCGGGGAATACAATTGGTGTTATATCTTTTTGTTGTTGTGAATATGTTAATAGTGTAAATAGCTCTTTTTGGTTGTTTGTTTGCTTTTGTTAGTAAGTTTTTGTTTATAAACTTTTTATGACTTTTTCACACCATCACCACAATGCACCCCAATGGAACCCAAACACTTACCTTTCTAGTTACCAATTCTATACACCATCACCTCACTACATATAAAACCCCTACCCTCATGAGTTTGATTGTCAACCTTCATCACCTCAATCTTCATCATCCTATATGGATCAAGCCACACAAGAAGTACTTTTCATGCTCATTCAAGATGAACAAGAGTTCCGGAAGAAGCAAGAGCTAGTCATGTCTACCTTAGCAAAAGCTTTGGATCATTTAGCTTCATCGCGTTCATGCCACAAGCAAGAAATTCTAGTGGATGAATGTGTGAAACCAAGTGAAAAGTGTGGAGTGAAAGAAGAATTGCAAAATCAAGAAGAAGATGTCAAGTCACAACATGAAGTGAAAAAGGAGATAAATGAAGAGTTGGTAGGAATTAATCAAGAGGATTCCATCATCATTCAAGATTTTTTGTCCAACTTGGATAATTCCTTCTATGACCTTCATGAACCTCCATCATTAGATTTGGAAGGAGAAGTTGATATGGATTTCACACAACCTCCAATCTTTGTCTTGAGTGATGATGAAGAAGATTCAAAAGAGGTCGAGGAAGTTTTAGTTGCCAAGAGGTGAAAGCAATTGTGCAAGAGCGAATTGAGTAGGTGAAGACTTCTCTAACAAGCTTCTTAGGCCCGCATCAATATGCCGTCTTGGAAACAGATTGTCAAATTCAAACCTTTCTCAGAGTAGTGGATGGTGATGAGAAGAATGTTGTCTGGCAAGGAAATAGAAAGTTCATCAAGGAAGCCGAATCAACATTTGGAGCTCAATTTTGGTGCAAGAGCCAATTTAGTGGATTCCGGGGAGTGCATAAGCATGTCAATGGTGATAGAGGAACTTAAAGTTTGATGCAATCTAATTGGGACTCCGGAGGTCAAATCAAAAGCAAACTTGGTTGGAGATTCAAGGAGGAGTGGAAGCATAAGCCGCCCTAACAAGGATCTCCTCACCAAGTCCAACTTAGGACTATAAACCAAAGTGCTAGGTGGAGACACCCCACCATGGTAATATCCTTCTAACTTTCTCTCTTTTAGCTTTTATTTCATGAATAAATTGGTTGTTTTGCTTGGTTGGTCGGTTTTATTTTGATGTTTGTTAAGTAATTTTGGTGAAATAATGTGTTAATGGAGTTTTACGATGTTTTGGGGCTTGAAAACCTGTTTTGGACATCAAGTTTTTGATGCCTTAGAGCCAAAATTTTTGTTGCAGAAGCAAAGACCTGTGCGTCCGCACAGCCTTGTGTGTGCACACATCTCCCCTGTTTTCTGCCCTTGTGTGTCCGCACAGCAACGTGCGCCCGCACGTCCCTAAAAACCCCGCTTGTGCGTGTGTACACCACCTTCTTTTTTCCCTTCTGTGTGCCCGCACACCATGCGTGCGGTCGCACACATTCCCTTTATCCCTTAAAAAAAAAAGCCACAGGTGCGAGCGCACACTCCTTGTGCGCCCGCACAACCTGAACAAAGCCCTCTGGTCGCGGCGGCCGCACCTCTCGTGTGATCGCACGCCACCCCCTTTCTCCTTATGAGCGAGCGCACACTCCCTTTTGCGCCCGCACAGGTTGCGTTACACCTTCTGTCCGTAGCGTCCGCACGACCCTGTGCGAGCACATAACCCCTTCTTTCTCCTTTTGTGCGTCCGCACACGACCTCGTGCGTGCGCACAGGTCACTGTTCGAATGTTAATTCAAAAAGGAAGGGGACTCGCACTTTAGTTCCAACCCACATCCCAACTCTTTCTTCTCATTTTTCTTCTCTCTGAAACCACACCACCACCTGCAACCGCGCTGCCACCAACCACCACCGGCAATCTACACGCCGCCGTCACCCTCTCCCTCCCTCCCTCCATTTCTCTCTTTCTTTTTCCTCTTTTCTCTGTTCTACATTTCCTTCTTCTTCCCTTCCCAGTCTGCACACAGCCACCGCGCCTGCCACCAACCCTAGCCGCGCATTTCAGTCCGGCAAGCAGCAACCTGCAGCGACAAGTTTTTGTGCCGCTGCGACTGCGCCCCTCTTCCGCATTCCATCTTCTTCCGTCTCTCCTCTACATTACAGGTTCCCTGCCCTGTTCCCCTGTCCTGTTTCATTTCTGCTTCATTTTTACTGCTTCTCTTTAATTCTGATTTTAATACTATTTTAGTAATTAGGTGGTATTAGGTTAGATGACTTCTATTTTTTGGATTGAATATATGTGATGCTGGCTGAGTATTTTGGATTGTTTCCTGGACTGAATGTTGCTGTGAATGTTACCAGTAGTGAACTGTAATGCCTGATGCTAATTTCCGCACACATTATGCTTGTTGAAATGCTTGAATGAAGTTCTTGTCTGATTTCTGTGTCTAATCAGCATAAGAGTTTGGATTTTGCTTCCATTTGGCATTTTGTTTTCATATAGTGCAACTTTTTGCTAAATACAGTTGCTGCCTGGAATTTATTCATTATGCACTTTGCGCCTTCATTTTGCTGAAGCATCGAGCTGAACTTCATTTTGCTTTGTGTTTATCTAGTTTGATGTCCATTTTTGCTGTGCATATCATGCTTTGACAATCAACCTGCTAGCTATGCATTTCATTGCAGATTTTGTTTTCGAAAACAAATTGGATTGAAATCTAAAAGCTTTGATCATTCGATTTGGTCCTCTTAAGTGCATAGCATGTTGAAAAACTACATTATGTGCTGACTGTCCATTTCTTTTTGCTCATACACCAAACTAGCATTAAACTCCTGATGAGCGGATAATTTATACCCTTTTTGGCATTATTTTTACATAGTTTTTAGTATGTTTTAGTTACTTTTTATTATATTTTTATTAGTTTTTATGCAAAAATCACATTTCTGGACTTAACTATGAGTTTGTGTATTTTTCTATAATTTCAGGTATTTTTTGGCTGAAATTGAGGGATCTGAGCAAAAGTCTGATTCAGAGGCTGAGAAAAGACTGCAGATGCTGTTGGATTCTGAACCTCCTACACTCGAAGTGGATTTTCTGGAGCTACAAAAGCCCAATTGGCGCGCTCTCAATTGTGTTGGAAAGTAGGCATCTTGGATTTTCCAGCAATATATAATAGTTCATACTTTGCCCGAGATTTGATGGCCCAAAGTGGCGTAAAATGCCAGCCAGAGACCCTTTTCTGGCGTAAAACGCCAGAACTGGCACCAAAACTGGAGTTAAACGCCCAAACTGGCATCCAAGCTGGCGTTTAACTCTAGAAATGGCCTATGCACGTGTAAAGCTCAATGCTCAGCCCAAGCACACACCAAGTGGACCCCAGAAGTGGATTTCTGCACTATCTGCACTATGTTACTTATTTTCTGTAATCCCTAGTAACTAATTTAGTATAAATAGCACTTTTTACTATTGTATTCGCATCTCTGGACGTTTAGTCCTTAGACATTTGAGGCTGGCCACACGGCCATACTTAGACTACTTTCTCTTATGTATTTTCTACGGTGGAGTTTCTACACCTCATAGATTAAGGTGCGGAGCTCTACTGTTCTTCATGAATTAATGCAAGTACTATTGTTTCTCTTTCAATTCACGCTTACTTCTTTTCCAATATATAATCTCGTACTTAATTTAGTTAAGTCAGAATGAATGGGTGACCCGTGACAATCACCCACTATCTTTGTTACTCGCTTAGCCAAGATCCGCGTGCCTGACAACCATAAGCGGTCTACATGATGTTCAATGTAGTCATTGGATGACAGCCGGAGTATATTCTCTTGGGTCTCTAATACACGGACCGAGTCCGTGAGATTAGAACCTTCATGGTATAGGCTAGAACCATTTGGTAGCATTCTTGAGATGCGGAAAGTCTAAACCTTGTCTGTGGTATTCCGAGTAGGATCTGGGAAGGGATGACTGTGACGAGCTTCAAACTCGAGAATGTTGGGCGCAGTGACAGTGTGCAAAAGGATAGAGGGATCCTATTCCGACGCTAGTGAGAACCGACAGATGATTAGCCGTGCGGTAGCTGTACCTGGTATTTTTCATCCGAGACGAGAAATCCGACAGTTGATTAGTCGTGCAGAAACTGTACCTGGTATTTTTCATCCGAGAGGATCATACAGCTTGCCATGGAAGGGAGCACGCATGACTGGATGAAGACAGTAGGAAAGCAGACGTTCAGAAGCAACAAAGCATCTCCAAACGCTTATCTGAAATTCCCACCAATGAATTACATATGTATCTTTATTTTAATTTACATTCTATTTATTTTTTAATTATCAAAACCTCATAACCATTTGAATCCGCATGACTAAGATTTACAGGATGACCATAGCTTGCTTCAAGCCGATAATCTCCGTGGGATCGACCCTTACTCGCGTAAGGTATTACTTGGATGACCTAGTGCACTTGCTGGTTAGTTGTGCGGAGTTGTGAAAAGTGTGATCACAATTCCGTGCACCATGTTTTTGGTGCCGTTGCTGGGGATTGTTCGAGTTTGGACAACTGACGGTTCATCTTGTTGCTTAGATTGGGTAATTTTATTTTATGTTTAAGCTTTTTATTTTCGAAAAAAATCAAAATCATTCAAAAATTTTTAAGAATGAATTTAGAGCTTCATGAGATATGTTGAAACCTGGCTGTCTAATCTTTTGGACTGAGGTTTTCACTTTTCATTGTAGAAAGGACATGTCTGTATTTGTTATGCTAAAGCTTGGCTAGCCATTTGGCCATGTCTAATTCTTTTGGACCGAAGCTTTAGACTAACATTGCATGAATCCTGGAATTCTTATTACAAATTTTGAGTTTCTTTATTTCTTTTTCCAAAATAATTTCCATAAAAAAATAGAAAAAAAAATTATAAAATCATAAAACTAAAAAAATTTTTGTGTTTCTTGTTTGAGTCTAGTGTCAAATTTTAAGTTTGGTGTCAATTGCATATTTTTAATTTTTCTTAAATTTTCAAAAATTCATCATGTGTTTTTTCTTGATCTTCAAGTTGTTCTTGACGATTTTCTTTGTTTAATCTTGTGATTTTCTTGTTTTGTGTTTTTTGTTATTTTTCATATGAATTTTTGAATTATTAGTGTCTAAAGTTTAAAAATTTCTAAGTTTGGTGTCTTGCATGTCTTTCTTTCCTTAAAAATTTTCAAAAAATGTCCTTGGTGTTCATCTTGATCTTCAAAGTGTTCTTGGTCTTCATCCTGACATTCAAAGTATTCTTGCATGTATTATTTGTTTTGATCTTAAATTTTTATGTCATGTGTCATTTTGTTGTTTTTCTCTCTCCTCATTAAGAATTCAAAAATAAAAAATAATATTTTTTTCTTATTTTACTCATAAATTTCGAAATTTTGGGTTGACTTAGTCAAAAACTTTTAAATTTAGTTATTTCTTGTTAGTCAAGTCAAAATTTCAATTTAAAAATTTTATCGTTTCAAAACTTTTTAAAAATCAAATCTTTTCCACTTTTCTTCTTAATATTTTCGAATTTCATTCCTAAAATTTTCAAAATCTTTTTCTTATTTTTATTTCATATTTTCGAAAATTTTACTAACAATTAATGTTTTGATTCAAAAATTCAAAGTTTGTTACTTTCTTGTTAAGAAAAGTTCAATCTTTAAATTCTAGAATCATATCTTTTAGTTTCTTGTTAGTCAAGTCATCAACTTTAATTTTAAAAATCAAATCTTTTTAATTTCTTTTTCAATCATTTTCAAAATAAATTTCAAATCATATCTTTTTAAAAATTTTAATTTCAAAATATTTTTCTAACTTCTTATCGTTTCAAAATTTATTTTCAAATCTTTTTCAATTAACTACTTGACTTTTTGTTTGATTTTAAAAGTTTACTATTTCTTATCTTTTTCAAAACCACCTAACTACTTTTCTCTCTCATTAATTTTGAAAACTAACTAACAAATTTTTCAAAAAATCTTTTTAATTAATTAATTTATTTAGTTTTCAATTTGCTTTTATTTCCCTTCTTAAATTTCGAATTCTAACTTATAATTAAAATAAAAACAAAAATATTTTTCTTTTCTTTTGATTAATATTCGAATACTCTCTCTCTCTCATCTCTTTCTATTTATTTTATTTATTTACTAACACTTCTCTTCTACTCGTCTAATAATTCGAACTCTCTCTCTCTCTCTCTCTCTCTCTGTGTTCGAATTTCTTCTTCTTCCTTCTTCATTCTATTCTTCTCTTCCTCTGACACATAAAGGAATCTCTATACTGTGACACAGAGGATTTCTCTTCTTTTCTGTTCTCTTCTTTTTCATATGAACAGGAACAGCGATAAAGACATTCTTGTTAAAGCTGATCCTGAACCTGAAAGGACTCTGAAGAGGAAGCTAAGAGAAGCTAAAGCACAACACTCCAGAGAGGGCCTTACAGAAATTTTTGAAAAAGAAGCAGACATGGCAGTCGAACCCAACAACAATGGTGGAGATGCAAGGAAGATGCTTGGTGACTATACTGGACCAACTTCCGACTTCTATGGAAGAAGCATCTTAATTCCTGCAATTGGAGCAAACAACTTTGAGCTTAAGCCTCAATTAGTTTCTCTAATGCAGCAGAATTGCAAGTTTCATGGACTTCCATTGGAAGATCCTCATCAGTTCTTAGCTAAATTCTTGCAAATCTGTGACACTGTTAAGACCAATGGGGTTAATCCCGAGGTCTACAGACTAATGCTTTTTCCCTTTGCTGTAAGAGACAGAGCTAGGATATGGTTGGACTCACAACCTAAAGAAAGCCTGAACTCTTGGGAAAAGTTAGTCAATGATTTCTTGGTCAAATTCTTTCCACCTCAAAAGATGAGCAAGCTTAGAGTGGAAATCTAAACCTTCAGACAGAAGAAAAGTGAATCCTCTATGAAGCTTGGGAAAGATACAAGCAATTGATCAGAAAGGTGTCCTTCTGACATGCTTTCAGAATGGAGCATCTTATGTATATTCTAAGATGGTCTATCTAAATTTTCCAAGATGTCATTGGACCATTCTGCTGGTGGATCTCTTCATCTAAAGAAAACCCTGCAGAAGCCTAGGAACTCATTGAGATGGTTGCAAATAACCAGTTCATGTACACTTCTGAAAGAAATCCTGTGAATAATGGGATAACTCAGAAGAAAGGAGTTCTTGAGATTGATACTTTGAATGCCTGGTACACGGAATTGTGATCACACTTTTCACAACTCCGCACAACTAACCAGCAAATGCACTGGGTCGTCCAAGTAATACCTTACGTGAGTAAGGGTCGATCCCACGGAGATTGTCGGCTTGAAGCAAGCTATGGTCATCCTGTAAATCTTAGTCAAGCAGATTCAAATGGTTATGAAGTTTTGATAATTAAAATATAATTAAAACATAAAATAAAATAAAGATACTTATGTAATTCATTGGTGGGAATCTCAGATAAGCGTTTGGAGATGCTTTGTTGCTTCTGAACCTCTGCTTTCCTATTGTCTTCTTCCAATCATGCGTGCTTCCTTCCATGGTAAGCTGTATAATCCTCTCAGATGAAAAATACCAGGTACAGCTAATCAACTGTTAGATTTCTCGTCTCGGATGAAAAATACCAGGTACAGCTACCGCACGGCTAATCATCTGTCGGTTCTCACTAGCGTCAGAATAGGATCTCTCTATCCTTTTACACACTGTCACTGCGCCCAACATTCGTAAGTTTGAAGCTTGTCACAGTCATCCCTTCCCAGATCCTACTCGGAATACCACGGATAAGGTTTAGACTTTCCAGATCTCAAGAATGCTGCCAATTAGTTCTAGCCTATACCACGAAGGTTCTAATCTCATGAACTCGGTCTGTGTATTAGAGACCCAAGAGAATATACTCCATCTGTCATCCAATGACTAAGTTGAACATCATGTAGACCGCTTGTGGTTGTCAGGCATGCGGATATTAGCTAAGCGAGTAACGAAGATAGTGGGCGATTGTCACGGGTCACCCCTTCATTCTAACTTAACTTAATTAAGTACGAGAGTATATCTTGGAGAAGAAGTAAGCGTGAATTGAAAGAGAAACAATAGTACTTGCATTAATTCATGAAGAACAGTAGAGATCCGCACCTTAATCTATGAGGTGTAGAAACTCCACCACAGAAAATACATAAGAGAGAAAGGTCTAGGTATGGCCGTGAGGCCAGCCTCCAAACGTGAAATATAGCATAAGTGGTGCGCAGAAATTGTGACGGTTCATTCCTTGGTAACGGCGCTAAAAACTTAATACACACGTTCATAATCTTAGTTCTTTGTCACAACTTCGCACAACTAACCAGCAAGTGCACCGGGTCGTCCAAGTAATAAACCTTACGTGAGTAAGGGTCGATCCCACGGAGATTGTCGGCTTGAAGCAAGCTATGGTCATCTTGCAAATCTCAGTCAGGTGGATTCATATGGTTATAGAGTTTTGATAATTAAAATATAAAATAGGATAGAGATACTTATGTAATTCATTGGTGAGAATTTCAGATAAGCGTATAGAGATGCTTTTGTTCCTCTTGAACCTCTGCTTTCCTATTGTCTTCATCCAATCATTCATACTCCTTTCTATGGCAAGCTGTATGTTAGGCGTCACCGTTGTCAATGGCTACATCCTGTCCTCTCAGTGAAAATGGTCCAATGCGCTGTCACTGCATGGCTAATCATCTGTCGGTTCTCGATCATACTGGAATAGGATCCATTAATCCTTTTGCATCTGTCACTACGCCCGGCACTCGCGAGTTTGAAGCTTGTCGTAGCCATCCCTTCCCAGATCCTCCTCGGAATACCACAGACAAGGTTTAGATTTTCTGGATCTCAAGAATGGCCGTCCATGGATTCTAACTTATACCACAAAGACTCTGATTAAGGAATCCCAGAGATATTCATTCAATCTAAGGTAGAACGGAAGTGGTTGTCAGGCACGCGTTCATAGGTTGGGAATGATGATGACTGTCACGATCATCACATTCATATTGAAGTGCGAATGAATATCTTAGAATTGGAATAAGCTTGAATTGAATAGAAAAATGATAGTACTTTGTATTAATTCATGAGGAGCAGCAGAGCTCCACACCTTAATCTATGGTGTGTAGAAACTCTACCGTTGAAAATACATAAGAGCAAGGTCCAGGCATGGCCGAGTGGCCAGCACCCTAAACATGATCAAAGGATCAAAAGATAATCCAAAGATGTAAATACAGTAGTAAAAAGTCCTACTTATACTAAACTAGTTACTAGGGTTTATAGAAATGAGTAATTGATGCAGAAATCCACTTCTGGGGCCCACTTGGTGTGTGCTTGGATTGAGCATTGAGCTGTACACGTGTAGAGGCTTCTTTTGGAGTTGAATGCCAGTTTGTAACCTGTTTCTGGCGTTTAACTCCACTTTGCAACCTGTTTCTGGCGTTTAACTCCAGAATGCAGCATGGAACTGGCGTTGAACGCCAGTTTGCGTCGTCTAAAATCGGGCAAAGTATAAACTATTATATATTGCTGGAAAGCCCTGGATGTCTACTTTCCAAAGAAATTGAGAGCGCGTCATTTGGAGTTTTGTAGCTCCAGAAAATCCACATTGAGTGCAGGGAGGTCAGAATCCAACAGCATCTGCAGTCCTTCTTCAACCTCTAAATCTGATTTTTGCTCAAGTCCCTCAATTTCAGCCAGAAATTACCTGAAATCAAAGAAAAACACACAAACTCATAGTAAAGTCAAGAAATTTGATTTTTATTTAAAAACTAATAAAAATATACTAAAAACTGACAAAATTATACTAAAAACTATATAAAAACAATGCCAAAAAGCATATAAATTATCCGCTCATCACAACACCAAACTTAAATTGTTGCTTGTCCCCAAGCAATTGAAAATCAAATAGGATAAAAAGAAGAGAATATACTATAAATTGCAAAATATCAATGAAACTTAGCTCCAATCAGATGAGCGGGACTAGTAGCTTTTTGCCTCTTGAATAGTTTCGGCATCTCACTTTATCCATTGAAGCTCAAAATGATTGGCATCTATAGGAACTTAGAATTCAGATAGTGTTATTGATTCTCCTAGTTCAGTATGTTGATTCTTGAACACAGCTACTTTATGAGTCTTGGCCGTGGCCCTAAGCACTTTGTTTTCCAATATTACCACCGGATACATAAATGCCACAGACACATAACTGGGTGAATCTTTTCAGATTATGACTCAGCTTTGCTAAAGTCCCCAATTAGAGGTGTCCAGGGTTCTTAAGCACACTCTGTTTTTGCTTTGGACCTTGACTTTAACCGCTCAGTCTCAAGTTTTCACTTGACACCTTCACGCCACAAGCACATGGTTAGGGATAGCTTGGTTTAGCCGCTTAAGCCAGGATTTTATTCCTTTAGGCTCTCCTATCCACTGATGCTCAAAGCCTTGGATCCTTTTTATTACCCTTGCCTTTTTGTTTTAAGGGTATTTGGCTTTTTGCTCTTGCCTTTTGGTTTAAAGAGCTTTTGGCTTTTTCTGCTTGCTTTTTCTTTTTCTTTTTTTTTTTCGCTTTTTCTTTTTTTTTTTGCCATTTTTCTTTTCTCTTTTTTTTCGCAAGCTTTTGTATTCACTGCTTTTTCTTGCTTCAAGAATCATTTTTATGATTTTTCAGATCATCAAATAACATTTCTCCTTTTTTCTTATTCTTTAAGAGCCAACATATTTAAGATTCATAAACCACAATATCAAAAGACATATGCACTGTTCAAGCATTCATTCAGAAAACAAAAAGTATTGTCACCACATCAAAATAATTAAACTAGTTTCAAGGATGAATTCGAAACCATGTACTTCTTGTTCTTTTGTAATTAAAACAGTTTTCATTTACGAGAGGTGATGGATTCATAGGGCATTCATAACTTTAAGGCATAGACACTTAGACACTAGTGATCATGTAGAAAGGACACAAACATAAATAAAATATAAAGCATGGAAATCGAAAACAGAAAATAAATAGACAAGGAGATTAAGGAATGAGTCCACATTAGTGTGGGTGGCGTCTTCCTCTTGATGATCCTATGGAGTGCTTGAGCTCCTCTATGTCTCTTCCTTGTCTTTGTTGCTCCTCCCTCATAGCTCTTTGATCTTCTCTAATTTCATAGAGGATGATGGAGTGCTCTTGGTGTTCCACCCTTAGTTGTCCCATGTTGGAACTTAATTCTCCTAGGGAAGTGTTGATTTGCTCCCAATAATTTTGTGGAGGGAAGTGCATCCCTTGAGGCATCTCAGGGATTTCATGGTGAGGAACTTCCTCATGCTCCTATTGAGGTCCATGATCTCTTGTTTGCTCCATCCTTTTCTTAGTGATGGGCTTATCCTCTTCGATGAGGATGTCTCTCTCTATGTCAATCCCAGCCGAATTGCAGAGGTGGCGAATGAGGTGAGGAAAGGCTAACCTTGCCCAAGTGAAGGACTTGTCAGCCACCTTGTAAAGTTCTTGAGGTATAATCTCATGAACTTCCACTTCCTCCCCAATCATGATACTGTGGATCATGATGGACCGGTCTATAGTAACTTCAGACCGGTTGCTAGTAGGAATGATTGAACGTTGAATAAACTCCAACCATCCTCTAGCTACAAGCTTAAGGTCCAGTCTTCTCAATTGAACCGGCTTGCCTCTTGAGTCAATTTTCCATTGAGCTCCTTCTACACATATGTCCATGAGGACTTGGTCCAACCTTTGATCAAAGTTGACCCTTCTTGTGTAGGGGCGTGCATTTTCTTCCATTATTGGTAAGTTGAACGCCAGCCTTACATTTTCCGGATTGAAATCTAAGTATTTCCCCCGAACCATGGTAAGCCAATGCTTTGGATTCGGGTTCACACTTTGATCATGGTTCCTAGTGATCCATGCATTTGCATAGAACTCTTGAACCATTAGGATCCCGACTTGTTGAATGGGGTTGGTGAGAACTTCCCAACCTCTTCTTTGGATCTCAAGTCGGATCTCCGGATACTCATTCTTTTTGAGCTTGAAAGGAACCTCATGGATCACTTTCTTCTTGGCCACAACTTCATAGAAGTGGTCTTGATGGACCTTTGAGATGAATCTCTCCATCTCCCATGACTCAGAGGTGGAAGCAATTGTCTTCCCTTTCCTCTTTCTAGAGGTTTCTCTGGCCTTAGGTGCCATTAATGGTTATGGAAAAACAAAAAGCAATGCTTTTACCACACCAAACTTAAAATATTTGCTCGTCCCCGAGCAAAAGAAGAAAGAAAGAAGGAGAAGAAGAAGAGAAACGGAGGAGAGGGAGAGAAGGGTGTATTCGGCCAAGAGGGAGAAGATAGGGTTGTGTTGTGTGAAAAATGAAGAAGGAAAGGGGGGTTTATATAGGAGTGGGATGGGATTTAGGGTTCAGCCATTAGGGTTGGGGTTGGGAGGGAAAAGAGTTTGAATTTTGGAGGTAGGTGGGGTTTTTGGGGAAGAGAGGATGGATGTGAGTGGTGAAGAGGTGATGAGAAAGAGTGATTGAGGAGATTGGTGAAGGGTATTTGGGGAAGAGAGTTATGAAAAGGTGTGAAGAGGAGAGAAGAAGATGTGGTGATCCTGTGGGGTCAAAGACTTAACATCCCTGCTCCAATTTGGCGTGTAAAACGCCCTTGCTGTGCAATCCTGGTGCTTAACGCCAGACTGCTGCTTGTTTTTGGCGTTAAACACCCAAATGTAGCCTGTTTCTGGCATTTAACACCAGGCAGATGCTTGTTTCTAGCGTTAAACGCCAGCTTCGTGCTTCTTTCTGGCGTTAAACGCCAGACAGATGCTTGTTTCTGGCGTTTAAATGCCAGACTACTCTCCTCCAGGGTGTGCTATTTTTAATGCTATTTTTCATTCTGTTTTTGATTTTTCAGTAGTTTTTGTGACTCCACATGATCATCAACCTACTAAAACACGAAATAACAAAAGGAAAATAAAATAGATATAATTAAATAACATTGGGTTGCCTCCCAATAAGCGCTTCTTTAACGTCAATAGCTTGACAGTGAGCTCTCATGGAGCCTCACAGATGTTCATAGCATTGTTGGGACCTCCCAACACCAAACTTAGAGTTTGAATGTGGGGGTTCAACACCAAACTTAGAGTTTGGTTGTGGCCTCCCAACACCAAACTTAGAGTTTGACTGTGGGGGCTTTGGTTGACTCTGCAATGAGAGAAGCTTTTCATGCTTCCTCTCCATGGTTACAGAAGGAGATCCTTAAGTCTTAAACACATGGTTGTCCTCATTCAGCTGAAGGACCAATTCTCCTCTGTCCACATCAATCACAGCTCTTGATGTGGCTAGGAAGGGTCTTCCAAGGATGATGGATTCATCCTCTTCCTTCCCAGTGTCTAGGATTATGAAATCAGCAGGGATGTAAAGACCTTCAACCTTTACTAACACGTCCTCTACTTGTCCATAAGCTTGTTTTCTTGAGTTGTCTACCATCTCTAATGAGATTCTGGCAGCTTGCACCTCAAAGATCCCAAGTTTCTCTTTTACGGAGAGTGGCATTAAGTTTATTCCTGACCCCATGTCACACAGAGCCTTCTCAATGGTCATGGTGCCTATGGTACAGGGTATTAAGAATTTGCCAAGATCCTGTTTCTTTTGAGGTAATTTTTGCATATCCAATGCATTCAGTTCATTGGTGAGCAAGGGAGGTTCATCTTCCCAAGTCTCATTACCAAATAATTTGGCATTCAGCTTCATGATTGCACCAAGGTACTTAGCAACTTGCTCTTCAGTAATTTCTTCATCCTCTTCAGAGGACGAATACTCATCATAGCTCATGAAGGGCAGAAGGAAGTTCAATGGAATTTCTATGGTCTTTAATTGAGCCTCATATTCCTTTGGTTCCTCGAAGGGAAACTCCTTATTGGTCACGGGACATCCCAGGAGGTCTTCCTCACTAGGATTCATGTCCTCCTCCTCCCTTGTTTGTTCGGCCATGATGGTTAAATCAATGGCCTTGCACTCTCTCTTTGGATTTTCTTCTGTATTGCTTGGGAGAGTACTAGGAGGAGTTTTAGTGACTCTTTTACTCAGCTGGCCCACTTGTGCCTCCAAATTTCTAATGGAGGACCTTGTTTCATTCGTGAAACTTACAGTGGCCTTAGATAGATCAGAGACTATATTTGCTAAGCTAGATGGATTCTGCTCAGAATTCTCTGTCTGTTGCTGAGTGGATGATGGAAAAGGCTTGCTATTGTTAAACCTGTTTCTTCCACTATTATTAAAGCCATGTTGAGGCTTTTGTTGATCCTTCCATGAGAAATTTGGATGATTTCTCCATGAGGGATTATAGGTGTTTCCATAGGGTTCACCCATGTAATTCTCCTCTGCTATTGCAGGGTTCTCAGGATCATAGGCTTCTTCTTCAGAAGATGCCTCTTTAGTACTGTTGGATGATTCCTTCAATCCATTCAGACTCTGAGAGATCATATTGACTTGCTGAGTCAATATTTTATTCTGAGCCAATATGGCATTCAGAGTATCAATTTCAAGAACTCCCTTCCTCTGAGGCGTCCCATTACTCACAGGATTCCTTTCAGAAGTGTACATGAACTGGTTATTTGCAACCATGTCAATGAGTTCTTGAGCTTCTGCAGGCATTTTCTTAAGGTGAATGGATCCACCTGCAGAATGGTCCAATGACATCTTTGATAATTCAGACAGACCATCATAGAATATATCCAGGATGGTCCATTCTGAAAGCATGTCAGAAGGCCACTTTTTGGTCAGTTCCTTGTATCTCTCCCAAGCTTCATAGAGGGATTCACCTTCCTTCTGTCTGAAGGTTTGAACATCCACTCTAAGCTTGCTAAGCTTTTGAGGAGGAAAGAACTTGGCTAAGAAAGCCGTGACCAGCTTATCCCAAGAGTTCAGGCTGTCTTTAGGTTGAGAGTCCAACCATATTCTAGCTCTGTCTCTTATAGCAAATGGGAAAAGCATAAGCCTGTAGACCTCAGGATCAACCCCATTGGTCTTAACAGTATCACAGATTTGCAAGAATTCAGTTAAGAACTAAAAGGGATCTTCGGATGGAAGTCCATAAAACTTGCAGTTCTGTTGCATCAGAGAAACTAATTGAGGTTTCAGCTCAAAATTGTTTGCTCCAATGGCAGGGATTGAGATGCTTCTTCCATGTAAATTGGAATTAGGTGCAGTAAAGTCACCAAGCATCTTCCTTGCATTGTTATTATTTTCGGCCATGTCTCCTTCTTTTTCAAAAATTTCTGTCAGATTTTCTCCAGAGAGTTGTGCTTTAGCTTTCCTTAGCTTCCTCTTCAGAGTTCTTTCAGGTTCAGGATCAGCTTCAACAAGAATGTTCTTATCTTTGTTCCTGCTCATATGAAAAAGAAGAAAATAGAAAAGAAGAGGAATCCTCTATGTCACAGTATAGAGATTCCTTTATGTGAGTAGAAGAAGAAAAGAAATTCGAACACAGAAAGAGAGAGAGGGTTCGAATTTTTAAGAAGAAGAGAAGTGTCAGTAGATAAATAAATAATTAGAAGGAGGTGAGAGAGAAGAATTTTCGAAAATTAAATAAATTAAAATAAAATAAAATAAATAAAAAAATATTTTTGTTTTTAATTTAAAATTAAAATTAGAATTCAAAAATTAAGAAAGGAAAATTGAATCAAATTAAATTAAATTTAAAACAATTAGTTAATTTAAAAAGGAATTTTGAAAAAGAGGAAGGTGATTTTCGAAAATTAGAGAGAGAATTAGTTAGGTAGTTTTGAAAAAGATATGATTGAAACAAAAAGATAGGATTAGTTTGAAAAAGATTTGAAAATCAATTTTAAAGAGATAAGAAGTTAGAAAAGAGGTTAGAAAAGATTTTGAAATTGATTTTTTTTTAAAAGATGTGATTGGAACTTATTTTGAAAAAGATTTGAAAAAGAAATTTGAAAAGATTTGATTTTGAAATTAAAGTTAATTACTTGATTAACAAGAAACTAAAAAGATATGAGTCTAGAGTTTAAAGATTGAACCTTTCTTACTAGGCAAGTAACAACTAAAAATTTTTGAATCAATCACATTAATTGTTAGCATTAATTTCGAAAATATGAAATAGAAATAAGAAAAAGATTTTGAAAATAAATTTTGAAAATTTCGAAATTATGAAAGAAAAATGAAAAAGATTTTGATTTTTGGAAAAGATTTGAAAAAGATAGAATTTTTTTAAAAAGTCAACAATAGATTTTAAAATTTTTTGAAAAAGTCAACTCAAATTTTCAAATTTTATGAGTGAAAAAGGGAAAGATATTTTTTTTATTTTTGAATTTTAATGATGAGAGAGAAAAACATCAAAAAGACTCAATGCATGGAAATTTTGGATCAAAACAAATGATGCATACAAGAAGACTATGAATGTCAAGATAAACACCAAGAACACTTTGAATGTCAAGATGAACACCAAGAACTTATTTTTGGAAAATTTTTAAGAAAAGAAAATATGCAAGACACCAAACTTAGAAATTTTTAATATTTAGACTCTAAGAATTCAAGAATGCATATGAAAAACAAGAAAAGACACAAAACAAGAAAATATGAAGATCAAACAAGAAGACTTGTCAAGAACAACTTGAAGATCATGAAGAATGCAATGCATGAATTTTTCGAAAAAATGCACAAATTTTAAAACCATGCAATTGACACTAAACTTAAAAATTGACACTAGACTCAAATAAGAAACACAAAATATTTTTTTATTTTTATAATTTTATAAATTTTTTTGGATTTTTCGAAAATTAATTGGAAAAAGAAAAATAAGGATTTCAAAATTTTTAATAGGAATTCTAGGAATCTTGCAATGTTAGTCTAAAGCTCCAGTCTAGGAATTAGACATGGCTTACTAGCCAGCCAAGCTTTAAGTGAAAGCTCCGGTCCAAAATACTAGACATGGCCAATGGCCAGCCAAAATTCAGCAGAACATTACATTCAACAACTAATTTGCTAAGAAAGACAAAGAAGCTCTTCTCTTGAGTATAAGTGAAACCTCGGTCCAAAAGAATTTAGACATGGCTTTACAGCCAGCCAGGATTCAACATATCCCATGAAATTCTACAATTCCTTCTTAAAAATTCTGAAGAAAAATATATTTTTGAAAAGATTTATTTTTATTTTTTCGAAAATAAAGGAGAAATTTTTGAAAGATTTTTTTGAAAAATTTTTGAAAATAAAACAAAAAGAAGATTACCTAATCTGAGCAACAAGATGAACCGTCAGTTGTCCAAACTGGAATCTTCCCTGGCAACGGCACCAAAAACTTGGTGCCTAGAAATCGTGACGGTTCATTCCTTGGTAACGGTGCTAAAAACTTAATACGCACGTGGTGCACAATTTGTGAATCACACTTTTCACAACTCGTACCACTGACCAGCAAGTGCACTGGGTCGTCCAAGTAATACCTCACGTGAGTAAGGGTCAAATCCCACGGAGATTGTTGGTTTGAAGCAATCTATGGTTATCTTGTAAATCTTAGTCAGGAAGTCAATTATGTTTATCAGTTGAATTGCAAATAAACAAGGGAGCATGGATCAAAGGTTACTTGTTATGCAGTAATGGAGAATATGTTGGAGTTTTGGAGATGCTTTGTCTTCTGAATCTCTGCTAATAAGCGTATAGAGATGCTTTTGTTCCTCCTGAACCTCTGGTTTCCTATTGTCTTCATCCAATCATTCATACTCCTTTCTATGGCAAGCTGTATGTTAGGCGTCACCATTGTCAATGGCTACATCATGTCCTCTCAGTAAAAATGGTCCAATGCGCTGTCACTGTATGGCTAATCATCTGTCGGTTCTCGATCATACTGGAATAGGATCCATTGATCCTTTTGCGTCCGTCACTACGCCCAGCACTTGCGAGTTTGAAGCTCGTCGCAACCATCCCTTCCCAGATCCTACTCGGAATACCACAGATAAGGTTTAGACTTTCCGGATCTCAAGAATGGCCGTCCATGGATTCTAACTTATACCACGAAGACTCTGATTAAGGAATCGCAGAGATATTCATTCAATCTAAGGTAGAACGGAAGTGGTTGTCAGGCATGCGTTCATAGGTTGGGAATGATGATGACTGTCACGATCATCACATTCATATTGAAGTGCGAATGAATATCTTAGAATCGGAATAAGCTTGAATTGAATAGAAAAACGATAGTACTTTGTATTAATTCTTGAGGAGCAGTAGAGCTCCACACCTTAATCTATGGTGTGTAGAAACTCTACCGTTGAAAATACATAAGAGCAAGGTCCAGGCATGGCCGAGTGGCCAGCCCCCTAAACATGATCAAAGGATCAAAAGATAATCCAAAGATGTAAATACAATAGTAAAAAGTTCTACTTATACTAAACTAGTTATTAGGGTTTACAGAAATGAGTAATTGATGCAGAAATCCACTTCCGGGGCCCACTTGGTGTGTGCTTGAGCTGAGCATTGAGCTTTACATGTGTAGAGGCTTCTTTTGGTGTTGAACGCCAGTTTGTAACCTGTTTCTGGCGTTTAACTCCACTTTGCAACCTGTTTCTGGCGTTTAACTCCAGAATGCAGTATGGAACTGGCGTTAAACGCCAGTTTGCATCATCTAAACTCGAGCAAAGTATGGACTATTATATATTGCTGGAAAGCCCTGGATTATCATGAATGCCGCCATCAGTTCTAGCTTATACCACGGAGATTCTGATTAAGGAATCTAAGAGATGCTCATTCAATTGTATATAGAACGGAGGTGGTTGTCAGGTACACGTTCATGATTTGAGGAAGGTGATGAATGTCACAGATCATCACCTTCATCACAGTTAAGCGCGAATGAACATCTTAGATAGGAACAAGCGTGTTTGAATGGAAAACAGAAATACTTGCATTAATTCATCGAGACACAGCAGAGCTCCTCACCCCCAACAATGGGGTTTAGAGACTCATGCCGTCAGAGAATACAAAGTTTAGATCTAAAAATATCATGAGATACAAAATAAGTCTCTAAAAGTTGTTTAAATACTAAACTAGTAGCCTAGGGTTACAAAATATGAGTGGACTATGATGGATGATGCAGAGATCCACTTCTGGGGCCCACTTGGTGTGTGCTGGGGCTGAGATTTAAGTGAGTCACGTGCAGAGGCCATTTGTGGAGTTGAACGCCAGTTTTTGTTCCAGTTTGGGCGTTCAACTCTAGCTTTTGATCCTTTTCTGGCGCTGGACGCCAGAATTGGGTAGAGAACTGGCGTTGAACGCCAGTTTACGTCGTCTATCCTTGTGCAAAGTATGGACTATTATATATTTCTGGAAAGCCCTGGATGTCTACTTTCCAACGCAATTGAAATCATGCCATTTCGAGTTCTGTAGCTCCAGAAAATTCACTTTGAGTGCAGGGAGGTCAGAATCCAACAGCATCAGCAGTCCTTTTTCAACCTGAATTAGATTTTTGCTCAGCTCCTTCAATTTCAGCCAGAAAAATACCTGAAATTACAGAAAAATACACAACTCATAGTAAAGTCCAGAAATATGAATTTTTCCTAAAAAATAATGGAAATAGACTAAAAACTAACTAAAACATAC
>NC_029787.2:52789237-52820057 GCF_000816755.2 Arachis ipaensis
TCAAGCATTCATTCAGAAGACAGAAAGCATTGCCACCACATTTAACTAATTAGAATTTCTCTTATTAAAACTCGAAATTTTATTGCCTCTTATTCAAAAGATCTACTATTTTATTCATGTTTGCTGATGATGAGAAAAATAGACTATAACTTAATTGGGGATAAAATCAAACTAGACACTAATTACTACTAATGATCATGTAATGAAGACACAAACATAGATAAGCACTTAGCATAGAGAAAACGAAAAACAAAGAAAGTAAGAATAAGGAACGAATCCACCTTAGTGATGATGGCATTTCCTTCTTGAGGCACCAATGATGTTCTTGAGCTCTTTTATGTCTCTTCCTTGCCTTTTTAACCTCTTCGTTCATGGAAGGGTTGCTGCTTAGGTACGATGCTGATTCCTGGCAACTGTATCAATGAGCTCTTGAGCCTCTTCAATTGTCTTTCTCATGTGGATAGATCCACCAGCTGAGTAATCTAGAGACAGCTGAGCTCCTTCTGCAAGCCCATAGTAGAAGATGTCTAACTGAACCCACTCTGAGAACATTTCAGAGGGGCATTTTCGTAGCATCTCTCTGTATCTCTCCCAGGCATCATAAAGAGATTCATTATCTCCTTGCTTGAAGCCTTGGATGTCTAGCCTTAGCTGTGTCATCCTTTTTGGAGGGAAATATTGATTCAGGAATTTTTCTGTCAGCTGTTTCCATGTCCTTATGCTGGCCTTAGGTTGGTTATTCAACCACCTCTTAGCTTGATCTTTTACAGCAAATGGAAACAATAATAGCCTGTAGACATCCTGATCTATTTCTTTATCATGTACTGTGTCAGCAATCTGTAGAAACTGTGCCAGAAACTCTGTAGGTTCTTCCTGTGGAAGACCGGAATACTGGCAACTTTGCTGCACCATGATAAGGAGCTGAGGATTCAACTCAAAGCTACTGACTCCAATGGAGGGTATGCAGATACTACTCCCATATGAAGCAGTAGAGGGGTTAGAATATGACCCCAGAGTCCTCCTGGACTATTCATTTCCACTTAGATCCATGATGGAGAAAGGGAGATGATGTAAAATAAAAAATATTTTTATTTATTTATTTATTTATTTAGCCCTGGATGTCTACTTTCCAACGCAATTAGAATCATGCCATTTCGAGTTCTGTAGCGCCAGAAAATCCACTTTGAGTGCAGGAAGGTTAGAATCCAACAGCATCAGCAGTCCTTTTTCAGCCTGAATTAAATTTTTGCTCAGCTCCTTCAATTTCAGCCAAAAAAATACCTGAAATTACAGAAAAACACACAACTCATAGTAAAGTCCAGAAATATGAATTTTTCCTAAAAACTAATGGAAATAGACTAAAAACTAACTAAAACATACTCAAAACTATATGAAATTAACCCCAAAAAGCGTATAAAATATCCGCTCATCAGCACTTTCATAATCTTAGTTCTTTGTCACAACTTCGCACAACTAACCAGCAAGTGCACTGGGTCATCCAAGTAATAAACCTTACGTGAGTAAGGGTCGATCCCACGGAGATTGTCGGCTTGAAGCAAGCTATGGTCATCTTGCAAATCTCAGTCAGGCGGATTCATATGGTTATAGAGTTTTGATAATTAAAATATAATTAAAATATAAAATAGGATAGAGATACTTATGTAATTCATTGGTGAGAATTTCAAATAAGCGTATAGAGATGCTTTTGTTCCTCCTGAACCTCTGGTTTCCTATTGTCTTCATCCAATCATTCATACTCCTTTCTATGGCAAGCTGTATGTTAGGCGTCACCGTTGTCAATGGCTACATCATGTCCTCTCAGTAAAAATGGTCCAATGCGCTGTCACTGTATGGCTAATCATCTGTCGGTTCTCGATCATACTGGAATAGGATCCATTGATCCTTTTGCGTCCGTCACTACGCCCAGCACCTGCGAGTTTGAAGCTCGTCGCAACCATCCCTTCCCAGATCCTACTCGGAATACCACAGATAAGGTTTAGACTTTCCAGATCTCAAGAATGGCCGTCCATGGATTCTAACTTATACCACGAAGACTCTGATTAAGGAATCCCAGAGATATTCATTCAATCTAAGGTAGAACGGAAGTGGTTGTCAGGCATGCGTTCATAGGTTGGGAATGATGATGACTGTCACGATCATCACATTCATATTGAAGTGCGAATGAATATCTTAGAATCGGAATAAGCTTGAATTGAATAGAAAAACGATAGTACTTTGTATTAATTCATGAGGAGCAGTAGAGCTCAACACCTTAATCTATGGTGTGTAGAAACTCTACCGTTGAAAATACATAAGAGCAAGGTCCAGGCATGGCCGAGTGGCCAGCCCCCTAAACATGATCAAAGGATCAAAAGATAATCCAAAGATGTAAATACAATAGTAAAAAGTTCTACTTATACTAAACTAGTTACTAGGGTTTATAGAAATGAGTAATTGATGCAGAAATCCACTTCTGGGGCCCACTTGGTGTGTGCTTGAGCTGAGCATTGAGCTTTACACGTGTAGAGGCTTCTTTTGGTGTTGAACGCCAGTTTGTAACCTGTTTCTGGTGTTTAACTCCACTTTGCAACCTGTTTCTGGCGTTTAACTCCAGAATGCAGTATGGAACTGGCGTTAAACGCCAGTTTGCGTCATCTAAACTCGAGCAAAGTATGGACTATTATATATTGCTGGAAAGCCCTGGATGTCTACTTTCCAGCACAATTTAGAGTGCACCTTTTGGAGTTTTGTAGCTCCAGAAAATCCACTTTGAGTGCAGGGAGGTCAGAATCCAACAGCATCTGCAGTCCTTCTTCAACCTCTAAATCTGATTTTTGCTCAAGTCCCTCAATTTCAGCCAGAAATTACCTGAAATCAGAGAAAAACACACAAACTCATAGTAAAGTCCAGAAATGTGTTTTTTATTTAAAAACTAATAAAAATATACTAAAAACTAACTAAATTGTACTAAAAACTATGTAAAAACAATACCAAAAAGTGTATAAATTATCCGCTCATCAATAAGCTCCTTGAATACAATAGTAAAAAGTGCTATTTATACTAAACTAGTTACTAGGGATTACAGAAAATAAGTAACTAAGTGCAGATAGTGCAGAAATCCACTTCTGGCGCCCACTTGGTGTGTGCTTGGGCTGAGCATTGAAGCTTTCATGTGCATAGGTTATTCTTGGAGTTAAACGCCAGCTTGGATGCCAATTTGGGCATTTAACTCCAATTTTGGTGCCAGTTCTGGCGTTTTACGCCAGAAAAGGGTCTTTGGCTGGCTTTTAGACGTCGGTTTGGGCCCTCAGAATCTGACTGGAATGCAAGCTGCATCTGGCAGTACTAAAGAAGCTTCCTCTAAATGAGAAGCTTATGACCCTGAGAACCCTACAATGGAAGAGGTGAATTACATGGGAGAATCCTATAGAAACACTTACAATCCTTCATGGAGGAATCATCCTAATTTCTCATGGAAGGATCAACAGAAGCCTCAACAAGGCTTCAATAATAATAATAATGGTGGGAGAAATAAGTTTAGCAATAGCAAGCCTTTTCCATCATCTTCTCAGCAACAGACAGAGAATTCTAAGCAGAGCCTCTCTGACTTAGCAACCATAGTCTCTGATCTATCTAAGACCTCTCCCAGATTCATGACTGAAACAAGGTCCTCTATTAGAAATTTGGAGGTACAAGTAGGTCAGCTGAGTAAAAGAGTTACTGAAATCCCTCCTAGTACTCTCCCAAGCAATACAGAAGAGAATCCAATGAGAGAGTGCAAGGCCATCAATATACCCAAAGTGGTCGAACCTATAGAGGAGGAAGAGGCAGTGATTTCTAGTGAGGAAGACCTCAATGGACATCCACTGACCACTAAGGAGTTCCCTAATGAGGAACCAAAGGAATCTGAGGCTCATATAGAGACCATAGAGATCCCATGGAACTTAATGCTGTAGTTCATGAGCTTTGATGAAGATTCTTCCTCTGAAGAGGATGAAGATATTGTTGAAGAGCAAGTTGCTCGGTATCTAAGAGCAATCATGAAGCTGAATGCCAAGCTATTTGGTAATGAGACTTGGGAGGATGAACCTCCATTGCTCATCAATGAACTGAATGCATTGGTTCAACTAAAATTACCTCAGAAGAAACCGGATCCCGGAAAGTTCTTAATACCTTGTACCATAGGCACCATGACCTTTGAGAAGGCTCTGTGTGACTTTGGGTCAGGTATAAACCTCATGCCACTCTCTGTGATGGAGAAACTAGGGATCTTTGAGGTACAAGCTGCAAGAATCTCACTAGAGATGGCAGACAAATCAAGGAAACAGGCTTATGGACTTGTAAAGGATGTCTTAGTAAAGGTTGAAGGCCTGTACATCCCTGCTAATTTCATAATCCTAGACACTGGGAAGGAAGAGGATGAATCCATTATCCTTGGAAGACCTTTCCTAGCCACAGCAAGAGCTGTGATTGATGTGGACAGAGGAAAGTTAGTCCTTCAATTGAATGAGGACTACCTTGTGTTTAAGGCTCAAGGATCTTCTTCTGTAACCATAGAGAGGAAGCATGGAAAGCTTCTCTCAATACAGAGTCAAACAGAGCCCCCACACTCAACTTCTAAGTTTGGTGTTGGAAGGCCACCATTAAGCTTTGAGTCTCTGTGAAGCTCTCTAAGAGCTCACTGTCAAGCTATTGACATTAAAGAAGCGCTTATTCGGAGGTAACTCAATGTTATTTAATTATATTTATTTTTATAGACACTTGTTTTCCATTGTCATGTTATGTTTTCTTTAGGTAGATGATCATGTGGAGTCACAAAAACAACTACAGAATTAAAGCAGAGTCAAAAACAGCATAAAAAATAGTACATCCTGGAGGACAGGCTTGCTGGCGTTTAAATGCCAGTAAGGATAGAAGAACTGGCGTTTAACGCCCAGTCTGACAGCATTCTGGGTGTTAAACGCCAGAAAAGGGCATAAGCCTGGCGTTTAATGCCAGAAAAGATAGCAGAGATGGTGTTATACACCAGAAATGGCACACAGAGGGCATTTAAATGCCAGAAAGGTGCAGGGACTAGAATTCCTTGACACCTCAGGATCTGTGGACCCCACAGGATCCCTACCTACCCCACCTCTCTTTCTCTCTTCTTCACACCTTTCTATAACACTCTTCCCTAAACCCCATTCACCTATCAAATCCTACCCTCTTCCCCATAATCTCTTCACCACTCATATCCATCCAGTATTCCCCAAAACCCATCATAAAACCCCACATACCTCACCATTCAAATTCAAAACATTTTCCTCCCAAACCCAACCCCTTCATACATGACTTCCCTTTCTCTCTTATCCTGTAAATACCCCTCTTTACCACCTTCAATTTCACACATCATAAACACTTAAAACCCCCTTTGGCCGAATCTAAAACACCCATCTATCTCCTCCATTTCTTCTTCTTCTCCTCCTTTCTTTCTTCTTTTGCTCGAGGACGAGAAAACTTTTTAAGTTTGGTGTGGGAAAAAGCTCTGCTTTTTGTTTTTCCATAACCATTAATAGCACCTAAGGCCGGAGAAACCTCTAGAAAGAGGAAAGGGAAGGCAATTGCTTCCACCTCTGAGTCATGGGAGATGGAGAGATTCATCTCAAAAGTCCATCAAGACCACTTCTATGAAGTTGTGGCCAAGAAAAAGGTGATCCCCGAGGTCCCCTTCATGCTCAAAAAGAGTGAATATCCGGAGATCCGATGTGAGGTTCGAAGAAGAGGTTGGGAATCTCTCACCAACCCCATGCAACAAGTTAGAATCTTAATGGTTCAAGAGTTCTATGCTAATGCATGGATCACTAAGAACCATGATCAAAGTGTGAACCCGAACCCAAAGAATTGGCTCACAATGGTTCGGGGGAAATACTTGGATTTCAGTCCAGAAACTGTAAGGTTGGCATTCAACTTGCCAATAATGAGAGGAGATCCTCATCCTTTCACTAGAAGAGTCAACTTTGATCAATGGTTGGACCAAGTCCTAATGGACATTGTGTGGAAGGAGTGCAATGGAAGAGAGACTCCAAAGGCAAGCCGGTTCAACTGAGAAGGCTTGACCTCAAGCCCGTGGCTAGAGGATGGTTGGAGTTCATCCAATGCTCTATCATTCCTACTAGCAACCGTTCAGAAGTAACTGTGGATCGGGCTATCATGATCCATAATATCATAATTGGGGAGGAAGTAGAAGTTCATGAGATCATATCTCTAGAACTATACAAGGTGGATGACAAGCCCTCCACTTTGGCAAGGTTAGCCTTTCCTCATCTCATGTGTCACCTATGCAATTCAGTTGGAGTTGTCATAGAGGAAGACATCCTCATTGAAGGGGACAAGCCCATCACTAAGAAGAGGATAGAGAAAACAAGAGAGCCTGCTCATGGACCTCAATAAGAGCATGAGGAAATTCCTCATCAAGAAATCCCTGAGATGCCTCAAGGGATGCATTTCCCTCCACACAACTATTGAGAGCAACTCAACACCTCTTTAGGAGATTTGAGTTCTAACATGGAGCAATTGAGAGTGGAGCACCAAGAGCACTCCATCATCCTCCATGAAATCAGAGAGGACCTAAAGGCCATGAGAGAGGAGCAACAAAGGCAAGGAAGAGACATAGAGGAGCTCAAGCACTCCATAGGATCTTCAAGAGGAAGAACTAGCAACCATCACTAAGGTGGACCCGTTCTTTAATTTCCTTGTTCTTATTTTTCTGTTTTTTTGATTTTTCTGCTTTATGTTTTGTCTATGTTTGTGTCTTTGTTACACGATCATTAGTGTTTAGTGTCTATGTCTTAAAGCTATGAATGTTCCATGAATCTTTCACTTTTCTTAAATGAAAAATGTTTTCTAAAAAAGAAAAAGACATGAATTTTGAATTCTATCTTGAAAATAGTTTAATTATTTTGATGTGGTGGCAATACTTTTTGTTTTTTGAATGAATGCTTGAACAGTGCATATTTTTCATAGTGAAGTTTATGAATGTTAAAATTGTTGGCTCTTGAAAGAATAATGAAAAAAGAGAAATGTTATTGATAATCTGAAAAATCATAAAATTGATTCTTGAAGCAAGAAAAAGCAGTAAAAAACACAAAACTTGCGAAAAAAATTAGCGAAAAAAAAAAGAGAAAAAGTAAGCAGAAAAAGCCAATAGCTCTTTAAAACAACAGGCAAGAGCAAAAAGCCAATAACCCTTTAAACTAAAAGGCAAGGTAAAAAGGATCCAAGGCTTTGAGCATTAATGGATAGGAGGGCCCAAAGGAATAAAATCCTGGCCTAAGCGGCTAAATCAAGCTGTTCCTAACCATGTGCTTGTGGCGTGAAGGTGTCAAGTGAAAAGCTTGAGACTGAGCGGTTAAAGTCGTGGTCCAAAGCAAAAAGAGTGTGCTTAAGAACTCTGAGCACCTCTGACTGGGGACTCTAGCAAAGCTGAGTCACAATTTGAAAAGTTTCACCCAGTTATGTGACTGTGGCATTTATGTATCCGGTGGTAATACTGGAAAACAAAATGCTTAGGGTCACGGCCAAGACTCATAAAGTAGCTGTGTTCAAGAATCAACATACTAAACTAGGAGAATCAATAACACTATCTAAATTCTGAGTTCCTATAGATGCCAATCATTCTGAACTTCAAAGGATAAAAGTGAGATGCCAAAACTGTTCAGAAGCAAAAAGCTACTAGTCCCGCTCATCTAATTGAAACTAATCTTCATTGATATTTTGGAAATTTATTGTATTTTCTCCTCTTTTTATCCTATTTTGTTTTTAGTTGCTTAGGGATAAGCAACAATTTAAATTTGGTGTTGTGATGAGCGGATAATTCATACCCTTTTTGGCATTGTTTTTACATAGTTTTTAGTATGTTTTAGTTATTTTTTATTATATTTTTATTAGTTTTTATGTAAAAATCACATTTCTAGACTCTACTATGAGTTTGTGTATTTTTCTGTAATTTCAGGTATTTTCTGGCTGAAATTGAGGGATCTGAGCAAAAGTCTGATTCAGAGGCTGAGAAAGGACTGCAGATATTGTTGGATTCTGACCCTCCTGCACTCGAAGTAGATTTTCTGGAGCTACAAAAGCCCAATTGGCGCGCTCTCAATTTCGTTGGAAATTAGACATCTTGGTCTTTCCATCAATATATAATAGTCCATACTTTGCCCGAGATTTAATGGCCCAAACTGGCGTAAAACTCCAGCCAGAGA
This sequence comes from Arachis ipaensis, assembly GCF_000816755.2. Classification (NCBI taxonomy): domain Eukaryota; kingdom Viridiplantae; phylum Streptophyta; class Magnoliopsida; order Fabales; family Fabaceae; genus Arachis; species Arachis ipaensis. The sequence continues at coordinate 52,797,475 of NC_029787.2, forward strand.
CCCTTTTATGGCGTAAAACGCCAGAACTGGCACCAAAACTAGAGTTAAACACCCAAACTGGCATCCAAACTGGTGTTTAACTCTAGAAATGGCCTATGCACGTGTAAAGCTCAATGCTCAGCCCAAGCACACACCAAGTGGGCCCCGGAAGTGGATTTCTGCACTATCTGCACTTAGTTACTTATTTTCTGTAATCCCTAGTAACTAGTTTAGTATAAATAGCACTTTTTACTATTGTATTCGCATCTCTGGACATTTAGTCCTTAGACATTTGAGGCTGGCCACACGGCCATGCTTAGACTACTTTTTCTTATGTATTTTCTACGGTGGAGTTTCTACACCTTATATATTAAGGTGCGGAGCTCTGCTGTTCTTCATGAATTAATGCAAGTACTATTTTTTCTCTTTCAATTCACGCTTACTTCTTCTCCAAGATATACTCTTGTACTTAATTCAGTTAAGTCAGAATGAAGGGGTGACCCGTGACAATCACCCACTATCTTCGTTACTCGCTTAGCCAAGATCCGCGTGCCTGATAACCACAAGCGGTCTACATGATGTTCAACGTAGTCATTGGACGACAGCCAGAGCATATTCTCTTGGGTCTCTAATACACAGACCGAGTTCATGAGATTAGAACCTTCGTGGTATAGGCTAGAACTAATTGGCAGCATTCTTGAGATCCGGAAAGTCTAAACCTTGTCTGTGGTATTCCGAGTAGGATCTGGGAAGGGATGACTGTGACGAGCTTCAAACTCACAAATGTTAGGCACAGTGACAGTGTGCAAAAGGATAGAGAGATCCTATTCCGACGCTAGTGAGAACCGACAGATGATTAGCCGTGCGGTAGCTGTACCTGGTATTTTTCATCCGAGACGAGAAATCCGATAGTTGATTAGCCATGCAAAAATCGTACCTAGTCTTTTTCATCCGAGAGGATCATAGATCTTCCCATGGAAGGGAGCACGCATGACTGGATGAAGACAGTAGGAAAGAAGAGGTTCAGAAGCAACAAAGCATCTCCAAAGGCTTATCTGAAATTCCCACTAATGAATTACACAAGTATCTTTATTTTAATTTACGTTCTATTTATCTTTTAATTATCAAAACCTCATAACCATTTGAATCTGCCTGACTAAGATTTACAGGATGACCATAGCTTGCTTCAAGCCGACAATCTCCGTGGGATCGACCCTTACTCGCGTAAGGTATTACTTGGACGACCCAGTGCACTTACTGGTTAGTTGTGCGGAGTTGTGAAAAGTGTGATCACAATTCCGTGCACCAACTCCCAATTTTGAAATCTGTTTGGTGCCACTTACAGTAGTCCATATAATGTTTGTTTGGTGAATTGACCAAATGCTTATTCATGTGTTCTTGAACATAAACGATCATGTACAATCACTTGTCCCTTGTAAATCTTTTTTAAGCAATGAATCTGATTTCAATTGACATTGCTTTTAGGAACAAGGATTAGCTATGTGACCATTTTACTACTTCATTCCATGAATAAGCAGGTACTTTAAAATTGCCAAGTTGATTATCGCCTTTAATGCATAATTTTTATAACACTTTGAATTCAAAGGCACATTGCAATAATCAAATTCTTTTAATTCAATTCACATACATAATGCACCTAAGACATATATATGCTTCCATTGTTTGTTCACTCATGCATATGAAACTTAGGGTGCTTAATCTTGGGAAACCACTTCTCTTTTGAACACCTCACTGTTTTGTACATCTTTTCCCTGGACTTAATTTTGTTTACTCTAGTGGCTATTACTTGAATTGTTTGATCATATCCTATTTGTTCTGTGAATTTTATCTGCTTCTCCTAAGTTGTATTCTGTTTTACCTTTTTCAGGATGGCCTGCAAAGGGAAGGAGAAAGCCAATCCCTTAGCTCGTCGTCCCCCGGTGCCTCCGAGCATCCACCCTGACACCTTTATAAATGCTGAAGTCCAAGAATAGTACAAGAAATTAGAAAAGCGTGCCTTTCATTATGAGAGGAAGCTAAACCTGCCTGAGAAGTATGCGGGTAATATTCTTAACAGACTAAAGTTTTATCATTGGGAGTTCGTAAAATTCGATCCGGTGGAAGTAAATGAACACCAGGTCAAAGAATTTTATGCAAATTTCCTAAAGAGGGATGCCCAAACCGTTTTTCTAAGAGGTGTCACCTTAGACACCTCTGATACTGCTTTAGAGGCCCTCTTAGATATTCGGCATATTCCTCCGGCACGCGACGTTTACACCTAAATAATGAAGGACGTGTCACTGGGTAAGATTTCTTTGGATGTGGTCCTAGAGAAGATAGGCCAGCCTGAAGTTAGATGGGAGTACAACAAAGGGGACAATGTGGTTCCATTGAGCATTGCGTGCACCGATCTCAACCTGGAGGCAAGGATCTGGCAACAAATCATTGCCGATTATATCCTTCCGAGCACGCATGCCACGCATATCAGAGTCCGAGTGGCAGTGTTACTATGGGCTATTCTGGAGGGGAAGATGATCTCTGTTCTTCCCCATATAAGAGAGTCGATGATGAAGGTGAACAAATAGCTAAAATTCAACGTTTTCTTTCCATCATTAATCACCAGATTCATAGCTTTATCTGGTGTAGAGAGACGGCCAACAGACCGGACGTCTGTCTACATCAGTAAGCAGCCATTTCTGCCATACGGAGCTTATGACGGGCCGCCTCAGAAGAAAAGGAAGACCACTGAGCCTTAATCATTAGCAGCAGAGCCTTCAGCACCTCCTACAGCTCCCGCACCTACACCCCGACCTCAGACACCATATGAGTTGTGTCGGGACATCCATCAGGCCGTGCACCGCTCTGAGCACCGCAACGCTCGCCGCTTCCAGTGGATAGTTGCGAAGTTTGAGGATAGAGACCCTGGGCCACCTCCTCCAGATACACCAGAGCCTGAGGCCGAGGAGCCTGCATCGGAGGAGCCAGCAGCAAAAGCTGGCTAGGCAGTCGAGCCCCAGGAGCAACCTGAGCCGAGACCCACGGAGCCCACGGTGGAGGAGGTCGTAGTTGAAATAGTTGAGGAGCAGACAGTTGAGGAGCCTACAGAGTATATGGTTAAGGAACCCCCAGCTATAGAGCCTATAGTCGAGGAGCAGGCAGCAGGATCTGAGCCGATAGTAGAGATGGCAGTTAAGACAGCTGACCCGACAGTTGAGCAGCCAAGAGCTGAGGCCGCCCCAGTGACATCCAGAGACGTCATTTTTTATCAGCGTCATCATCGTCATCCATCACCTTCTCGCATTTGACTTCCCTCGATTCATTGTTTTGGCACGGAGGACCGTGCATCATCTAAGTGTGGGGGAGGTTCTACTTTTTTTTGGGTGTAAATATTCTCTTCCGAACACTTATCATTTTAGTTTATTTTCAGTCTTTATTATGCTTTTGGTGGATACTTTTAGCACTTTGACTTACGCACTTTTTACTTTGATATATATATTTCTTACTTCTGGTTATATCTAGTATTGCACTTTCATTTTGGTATATATATATATGTATATTTCATGGTATATAGTATAGATATGGATTGTGATTGGACGATGTGAATAGCCTATGCCTAGTTTATCTTGATCCTAATTGTTCATGTTACCTTTTTGCTTGTTGAAAATTAGGAGAAAAACTAGGAGATTTTGAAAATTTTTTGCATCCATCACAACATACATGCATACATATAGGAAATAATTTTGGTGAAAAACAACAAATTCTTCAAGAATTTTGCTTCAAGGGCATTCTATTGAATTGATTGAGAAAACTGCTTTCAAACTTGCTTGAATTATTTCCTTTTTTGGAACATAGAAGAGTAAGGAACAAATACCTTGTGAGTTTTTGAGCTATAATGAGTGGTTCTACATTTTAACCACTAATTTTGTTCATTGTGTGATATATTTCTTCTATGATTGTGATCTTGGTTTTGCTTGATTCTTTATCTCCAATGATTGATGTATTGAATTGCATTGAGCATGATTGAGGCCATCTTTGCATAACTCGCTCACCCATGCGGCCTACCCTTTACATCTACCATTTTTAACCCTTTTGAGCCTTATTGATGATAAACCCCATTTTTAAATTTTGAAAAACAGAGTACCAAACTGCGCGTGCGTGCACCTGGCGCGTACGCGCAACCCAAGCGTTTTCGACCATCCACGCGCACGCGGACATGGCGCGTATGCGTGGATGCAAAAATTCCACCCCCAGCCAAAAACCCGAGAGTTAGGCCTGCACTGTGTGAATATTGGGCCTAAGGTACAAACCAACTCGCGCGTACGCGCACTTGGCATGTACGCGTCCTTGATGCCAATTGCGCAATGCGCGCGCACGCGTCGATAGTGCCACCTGCCCTCCTGGTACATGTTCCAGAGAGTTGGACCAATCTTGGGCTGACACTATGCCCTGTGCACAACCTCACCCATGCGTGCGCGCCTGATGAGCAGATAATTTATACCCTTTTTGGCATTGTTTTTATATAGTTTTTAGCATGTTTTAGCTAGTTTTATTATATTTTTATTATTTTTTATTCAAAAATTATATTTCTAGACTTAACTATGAGTTTGTGTGTTTTTCTGTGATTTCAGGTATTTTCTGGCTGAAATTGAGGGACTTGAGCAAAAATCTGATTCAGAGGCTGAAAAAAGGATTGCAGATGCTGTTGGATTCTGACCTCTTTGAACTCGAAGTGGATTTTCTGGAGCTACAAAAGCCTAATTGGAACACTCTCAATGGCGTTGGAAAGTAGACATCCTGGGCTTTCCAGCAATATATAATAGTTCATACTTTGCCCGAGATTTGATGGCCCAAATCGGCGTTCAAAGTCAGCCTAAAATTTTTGGCGTAAAACGCCCAAACTGGCACCAAGTTTTTGGCGCCGTTGCCAGGGATTGTTCGAGTTTGGACAACTGACGGTTCATCTTGTTGCTTAGATTAGGTAATTTTATTTTATTTTTAAGCATTTTATTTTTTTTTGAAAAATTCAAAAAAATATATTTTATTTTGTTCTTCAAAATTTTTAAGAATGAATTCTAGAGTTTCATCATGATCTGTTGAAGCCTGGCTGGCTGTCAAGCCATGTCTAAATTTTTTTGGACTGAGGCTTCCACTTATCATTGCAGGAGCCTTTTGATTCCCATCAATTTGGCTGTTGTATGTGATGCTTTGCTGAAGCTTGGCTGGCCATTGGCCATGTCTAATCTTTTGGACCGAAACTTTCACATAAAGTTTGGCTGGCTATTAAGCCATGTCTAAATTTTTGGACTGAAGCTTTAGACTAACATTGCATGATTCTTGGAATTCTTATTAAAAATTTTGAATTTCCTTATTTTCTTTTCCTAAAATAATTTTCGAAAAATACAAAAAAATTTAATAAAATCATAAAAACCAAAAATATTTTGTGTTTCTTGTTTGAGTCTAGTGTCAATTTTTAAGTTTGGTGTCAATTGCATCTTTTTAATTTTTCTTAAAATTTTCGAAAACTCATGCTTGGTGTTCTTTATGATCTTCAAGTTGTTCTTGATGATTTTCCTTATTTGATCTTTGCATTTTCTTATTTTGTGTCTTTTCTTGTTTTTCATATGCATTTTCAATTTGTTAGTGTCTCAACATTAAAAATTTCTACGTTTGGTGTCTTGCATGTCTTTCTTTTCTTAAAAATTTTCAAAAATGAGTTCTTGGTGTTCATCTTGATCTTCAAAGTGTTCTTGGTGTTCATCTTGACATTCAAAGTGTTCTTGCATATTTTTCTTGTTTTGATTCATAACTTTTATGTCTTGTGTCATTTAGATGTTTTTCTCTCTCCTCATTAAAAATTCAAAAATTAAAAAATATCTTTCTCTTATTCTTCTCATAAATTTCGAAATTTTGATTGACTTAGTCAAAAAGTTTTAAAAATTTAGTTATTTCTTATTAGTTAAGTCAAAATTTCAATTTAAAAAATCCTATCTTTTCAAAACTTTTTCAAAAATCAAATCTTTTTCTCTCTCTAATTTTCGAACACTCCTCACCGCTTTTTCAAAATTCCTTTTTAATTAACTAATTGTTTTAAATTCTAACTCTTTTTCAATTCTTTTCTTAAATTCGAATTCTAACTAATAATTAAAAAAAAACAAAAATATTTTTCCTTTATTTTTAATTATTTTCGAAAACTCTCTCTCTCTCATCTCTTTCTATTTATTTTATTTATTTACTAACACTTCTCTTCTTCTTATAATTCGAACCCTCTCTCCCTCTCTGTGTTCGAATTCTTCATCTCTTTTCTCTACATCATTCTTCTATTCCTCTCTTCTTCTACCACATAAAGGAATCTCTATATTGTGACATAGAGAATTCCTCTTTTTCTCTGTTCTCTTCTTTTTCATATGAGCAAGAACAAGGATAAGAACATTCTTGTTGAAGCTGATCCAGAACCTGAAAGGACTCTAAAGAGGAAGCTAAGAGAAGCTAAAGCACAACACTCTGGAGAGGACCTGACAGAATTTTTCGAAAAAGAAGAAGAGATGGCCGAACCCAACAACAATAGTGGAGATGTAAGGAAGATGCTTGGTGACTTTATTGCACCCTCTTCTGACTTCTGTGAAAAGAGCATCTCAATTCCTGCAATTGGAGCAAACAACTTTGAGCTTAAGCCTCAATTAGTTTCTCTAACGCAGCAGAATTGCAAGTTTCATGGACTTCCATTAGAAGATCCTCATCAGTTTTTAGCTGAATTCTTGCAAATCTATGACACTGTTAAGACCCATGGGATTAATCCTGAGGTCTACAGACTTATGCTTTTCCCTTTTGCTGTAAGAGACAGAGCTAGGACATGGTTAGACTCACAACCTAAAGAAAGCTTGAACTCTTGGGAAAAGTTGGTCAATACTTTCTTGGCCAAATTCTTTCCACCTCAAAAGTTAAGCAAGCTTAGAGTGGAAGCCCAAACCTTCAGAACGAAGGAAGGCGATGAGCGGATAATTTATACGCTTTTTGGCATTATTTTTACATAGTTTTTAGTATGATTTAGTTAGTTTTTAATATAATTTTATTAGTTTTTAAATAAAAATCACATTTTTGGACTTTACTAGGAGTTTGTGTGTTTTTCTGTGATTTTAGGTAATTTCTAGCTAAAATTGAGGGACTTGAGCAAAAATCTTATTCAGAGGCTGAAGAAGGAATGCAGATGCTGTTGGATTCTGACCTCCCTGCACTCGAAGTGGATTTTCTGGAGCTACAGAAACCCAATTGGCGCGCTATCAATTGCGTTAGAAAGTAGACATCCAGGGCTTTCCAGCAATATATAATAGTCTATACTTTACCTGAGTTTTGATGACACAAACTGGCATTCAAACGCCAACTTCCTGCCCTATTCTGGAGTTAAACACCAGAAACAGGTTGCAAATCAGAGTTAAACGCCAGAAACAGGCTACAACCTGGCGTTTAACTCCAAAAAGAGTCTCTACACATGAAAGCTCAATGCTCAGCCCAAGCACACACCAAGTGGGTCCAGAAGTGGATTTCTACATCATTTACTTATCTTATGTAACCCTAGCTACTAGTTTAGTATAAAAACTACTTTTAATGATTTATTTTACATCTTTTGATCATCCTTGATCAGGGATCAGTCTTTTTCCCTATTTTCGAATTCATATGCCATTTGGGGAGGCTGGCTATTCGGCCATGCCTAGACCTTGTTCTTATGTATTTTCAACGGTAGAGTTTCTACACACCATAGATTAAGGTGTGGAGCTCTACTGTTCCTCATAAATTAATGCAAAGTACTATTGTTTTTCTATTCAACTCAAGCCTATTTCTTCTTCAAGATATTCATTCGCACACAAGAACATGATGAATGTGATGATTATGTGACGCTCATCACCATTCTCACTTATGAACGCGTGCCTGACAAACACTTTCGTTCTACATGAAAGCAAGCTTGAATGCATATCTCTTAGCCTCCTGATTTACGATCAGAGTCTTCGTGGTATAGGCTAGAATTATTGGCGGCCATTCTTGAGATCCGGAAAGTCTAAACCTTGTCTGTGGTAATCCGAGTGGGATTTGGGAAGGGATGGCTGTGACGAGCTTCAAACTCACGAGTGCTGGGCGTAGTGACAGATGCAAAAGGATCACTAGATCCTATTCCAGCATGATTGAGAAACGACAGATGATTAGCCATGTGGTGACAGCGCATTTGGACAATTTTCACTGAGAGGACGGGATGTAGCCATTGACAACAGTGATGCCCAACATACAGCTTGCCATGGAAAGGAGTATGAGTGATTGGATGAAAGCAGTAGGAAAGCAGAGGTTCAGAAGGAACAAAGGCATCTCCATACGCTTATCTGAAACTCTCACCAATGAATTGCATAAGTATCTCTATCCTATTTTATATTTTAATTATATTTTAACTATCAATTCACCATAACCATTTGAATCCGCCTGACTGAGATTTGCAAGATGACCATAGCTTGCTTCAAGCCGACAATCTCCGTGGGATCGACCCTTACTCACGTAAGGTTTATTACTTGGACGACCCAGTGCACTTGCTGGTTAGTTGTGTGAAGTTGTGAAAAAGAACTAAGATTATGAACGTGCGTATTAAGTTTTTGGCGCCGTTACCAAGGAATGAACAATCATGATTTCATGCACCAGAAGGTGAATCCCTCTATGAAACTTGGGAAAGATACAAGCAATTGATCAGAAGGTGTCCTTCTGGCATGCTTTCAGAATGGAGCATCATATGTATATTCTATGATGGTCTGTCTGAATTATCCAAGATGTCATTGGACAACTCTGCTGGTGGATCTCTTCATCTGAAGAAGACGCCTGAAGAAGACCAGGAACTCATTGAAATGGTTTTAAATAACCAGTTCATGTACACTTCTGAAAGGAATCATGTGAATAATGGGACCACTCAGAAGAAAGGAGTTCTTGAGATTGATACTGTGAATGCCATATTGGCTCAGAATAAAATATTGACTCAGTAAGTCAATATGTTATCTCAGAGTCTGACTGGAATGCAAGCTGCATCCGGCAGAACTAAGGAAGCATCCTTTGAAGGAAAAGCCTATGACCTTGAGAATCCTGGAATAGAAGAGGTGAATTACATGGGAGAATCCTATGGAAACGCTTACAATCCTTCATGGAGGAATCATCCTAATCTCTCATGGAATGATCAACAAAAGCATAATCAAGGCTTCAATAATAATAATGGTGGAAGAAACAGGTTTTGCAATAGCAAAACTTTTCCATCATCTTCTCAGCAACAGACAGAGAATTCTAAGCAGAGCCACTCTGACTTAGCAACTGTAGTCTCTGATCTATCTAAGACCACTCTCAGTTTCATGACTGAAGCAAGGTCCTCCATTAGAAATTAGGAGGCACAAGTGGGTCAGCTGAGTAAAAGAGTTACTGAACTCCCTCCTAGTACTCTCCCAAGTAATACAGAAGAGAATCCAAAGAGAGAGTGCAAGGCCATCTACACGTCCAACATGGCCGAACCTGTAGAGGAGGGAAAGGCAGTGATTTCCAGTTAGGAAGACCTCAATGGACGTCCACTAGCCTCTAAGGAGTTCCCTAATGAGGAACCAAAGGAATCTGAGGCTCATATAGAGACCATAGAGATTCCACTGAACTTACTATTGCCATTCATGAGCTCTAATGAGTATTCTTCCTCAGAAGAGGATGAATATATTATTGAAGAGCAAGTTGCTCAGTATCTAGGAGCAATGATGAAGCTGAATACCAAGTTATTTGGTAATGAGACTTGGGAGGATGAACCTCCATTGCTCATCAATGAACTAAATGATCAGGTTCAACTGAAATTACCTCAGAAGAAACAGGATCCTGGAAAATTCTTAATACCTTGTACCATAGGCACCATGACCATTGAGAAGGCTCTGTGTGACCTAGGGTCAGGGATAGACCTCATGCCCCTCTCTGTAATGGAGAAACTAGGGATCTTTGAGGTGCAAGCTGCAAGAATCTCACTAGAGATGGCAGACAATTCAAGGAAATAGGCTTATGGACTTGTAGAGGATGTCTTAGTGAAGGTTAAAGGCTATTACATCCCTGCTGACTTTATAATCTTAGACACTGGGAAGGATGAGGATGAATCTATTATCCTTGGAAGACCCTTCCTAGCCACAGCAAGAGCTGTTATTGATGTGGACAGAGGAGAGTTAGTCATTCAATTGAATGAGGACTACCTTCTGTTTAAGGCTCAAAGATCTTCTTCTGTAACCATGGGAGGAAGCATGAAAAGCTTCTCTCAATACAAAGTCAAACAGAGCCCCCACACTCAACTTCTAAGTTTATTGTTGGGAGGCCAACATCAAGCTCTGAGTCTCTGTGAAGCTCTCTAAGATCTCACTGTCAAGCTATTGACATAAAAGAAGCACTTGTTGGGAGGCAACCCAATGTTAGTTAATTATATTTATTTATTTTCCATTGCTATTTTATGTTTTCTTTAGGTTGATGATCATGTGAACTCACAAAAACAACTGAAAAATCAAAAATAGAATAAAAAACAGCATCAAAAATAGCACACCCTGGAGGACAGGCTTACTCACGTTTAAACACCAGTAAGGATAGCAGAATGGGCGTTTAACGCCCAGCCTGGCAGCATTCTGGGCGTTAAACGCCAGAATGGGCAGCACTCTGGGCGTTTAACGCTAGAAAGGGCTGTCTGGCATCTGGCTGGCGTTAAACTCCAGAAATGGGCATCTGGCTGGCGTTTAACACCAGAAATGGGCAGCAGAGTGGCGTTTAATGCCAGGAAAGGTAGCAGAGCTGGCGTTAAACGCCGGATTTGGCACACAATGGGCGTTTAAATGCCACAATGGTGCAGGGAGCAGAATTCTTTGACACCTCAGGATCTGTGGACCCCACAGGATCCCCACTTACCCCACCTCTTCTTCTTTCCTCTTCACACCTTTCCATAACACTCTTCCCCATATACCCTTGACTAATCCCATCAATAACTCTTCCCCAAATACCCCTCACCTATCAAATCTTACCCTCTTCTCCATAATCTCTCCACCACTCAAATCCATCCATCATAAAACCCCACCTATCTCACCTTTCAAATTCAAACCATTTCCCTCCCAAACCCTCCCCTTCATGACCGAATTCCCTCCTTACCACCTTACATTTCACACATCTTACACACTCCTACCCCCTTGGCCGAACCCAAACCACCACTCCATCTCCTCCATTTCTTCTTCTTCTCCTATTTTCTTTCTTCTTTTGCTCGAGGACAAGCAAACATTTTAGGTTTCGTGTGGAAAAATCTCCCCTTTTTGTTTTTTCATAACCATTAATGGCATCTAAGGCCGGAGAAGCCTCTAGAAAGAGGAAAGGGAAGGCAATTGCTTCCACCTCCGAGTCCATGGGAGATGGGGAGATTCATCTCAAAGGTCCATCAAGACCACTTCTATGAAGTTGTGGCCAAGAAAAAGGTGATCCCTGAGGTCCCCTTCATGCTCAAAAAGAGTGAATATCTGGAGATCCGACGTGGGATTCGAAGAAGAGGTTGGGAAATTCTCACCAACCCCATTCAACAAGTCGGGATCTTAATGGTTCAAGAGTTCTATGCCAATGCATGCATCACTAAGAACCATGATCAAAGTGTGAACCCAAACCCAAAGAATTGGCTCACAATGGTTCGGGAGAAATATTTGGATTTCAGTTCGGAAAATGTGAGGTTGGTATTCAACTTGCCAATGATGCAAGGAAACCCTCACCCTTTCACTAGAAGGGTCAACTTTGATCAAAGGTTGGACCAAGTCCTTAGGGACATTTGTGTGAAAGGCACTCAATGAAAGAGAGACTCAAGAGGCAAGTCGGTTTAACTAAGAAGGCTTGACCTCAAGCCCGTGACTAGGGGATGGCTAGAGTTCATCTAACGCTCTATCATTCCTACTAGCAACCAGTCTGAAGTTATTGTGGACCGGGCTATCATGATCCATAGTATCATGATTAGAGAGGAAGTAGAAGTTCATGAGATCATATCTCTAGAACTCTACAAGGTGGCGGATAAGTCCTCTACTTTGGCAAGGTTAGTCTTTTCTCATCTCATTTGTCACCTCTGCAATTCAGCTGGAATTGTCATAGAGGAAGACACCCTCATTGAAGAGGACAAGCCCATCACTAAAAAAAGGATGGAGCAAACAAGAGAGCCCACTCATGGACCTCAACAAGAGCATGATGAAATTCCTCATCATGAAATCCTTGAGATGCCTCAAGGGATGCATTTTCCTTCACATGACTTTTGGGGACAAATCAACACCTCTTTAGGAGAACTGAGTTCTAACATGGAACAACTAAGAATGGAGCACCAAAAGCACTCCATCATCCTCCATGAAATTAGAGAGGACCAAAAAGCCATGAGAGAGGAACAACAAAGGCTCAGAAGAGACATTGAGGAGCTCAAGCACTCTATAAGATCTTCAAGAGGAAGAACTAGTCGCCATTACTAAGGTGGACCCATTCTTTAATTTGCTTGTTCTTATTTTTCTGTTTTTCGAAAATTATGCTTTATGTTTCATCTATGTTTGTGTCTTTATTACATGATCATTAGTGTCTACTGTCTATGTCTTAAAGCTATAAATGTCCTATGAATCCTTCACCTTTCTTAAATAAAAAATATTTTCTGAAAAAGAAAAAGAAGTACATGAATTTCGAATTACATCTTGAAAATAATCTAATTATTTTGATGTGGTGGCAATACTTTTTGTTTTCTGAATGAATGCTTGAACAATGCATATTTTTGATATTGTTGTTTATGAATGTTAAAATTGTTGGCTCTTGAAAGAATAATGAAAAAAGAGAAATGTTAATGATGATCTGAAAAATAATAAAATTGATTCTTGAAGCAAGAAAAAGCAGTGAAAAACAAAGCTTGCAGAAAAAAAATGAAAATGGCAAAAAAAAAAAGAGAAGAAAGAAAAAGAAAAAAAAAAGCAAGCAGAAAAAGCTAATAGCCCTTTAAACCAAAAGGCAAGGGTAAAAAGGATCCAAGGTGGTGCACGAAATTGTGATCATCAATGGCACCATCAACATGGTACGCTCAATTGTAATCTCAACTTTTTATCACAACTTCGCACAACTAACCAGCAAGTGCACTAGGTCGTCCAAGTAATAAACCTTACGCGAGTAAAGGTCGATCCCACGGAGATTGTTGGTATGAAGCAAGCTATGGTCACCTTGTAAATCTCAGTCAGGCGGATAACAAAAGGTTATGGAGTTTTCGAAATTAAATAAGAAGTAAACATAAACTAAGGATAGAAATACTTATGTAATTCATTGGTTAGAATTTCAGAAAATTGTATAGAGATGTATTCGTTCCTCTGAACCTCTGCTTTCTTGCTGTCTTCATCCAATCAGTCTTACTCCTTTCTACGGCTGGCTTTATGTAAGGACATCACCATTGTCAATGGCTACTTTTAATCCTCTCTGGAAAATGGTCCAATGCGCTGTCACTGCATGGCTAATCGTCTGGAGGCATCACCCTTGTCAATGGCTGCATCCCATCCTCTTGTGAAAATGGTCCAAATGCTCTGTCACAGCACGGCTAATCATCTGAGGTTCTTGATCATACTGGAATAGGATTCACCCTCCTTTTGCGTCAGTCACTACGCCCAGCACTCGCGAGTTTGAAGTACGTGACAGTCATTCAATCCCAGAGTCCTACTCGGAATACCACAGACAAGGTTTAGACTTTCCGGACTCTCATGAATGCCGCCATCAATCTAGCTTATACCACGAAGATTCTGATTAAGAGATCCAAGAGATACTCATTCAATCTAAGGTAGAACGGAAGTGGTTGTCAGGCACGCGTTCATAGGAAATGATGATGATTGTCACGTTCATCACATTCAGGTTGAAGTGCGAATGAATATCTTAGAAGCGGAATAAGTTGAATTGAATAGAAAAACAGTAGTACTTTGCAATAATCTTTGAAGAACAGCAGAGCTCCACACCTTAATCTATGGAGTGCAGAAACTCTACTGTTGAAAATACATAAGTGAAAGGTCCAGGCATGGCCGAATGGCCAGCCCCCAAAACGTGATCACAGGATCAAAAATACATTCCAGGATGATCCCAAGATCTCTAATACAATAGTAAAAAGTCCTTTTTATAATAAACTAGCTACTAGGGTTTATAGAAGTAAGTAATTGATGCATAAATCCACTTCCGGGGCCCACTTGGTGTGTGCTTGGGCTGAGCTTGAATGTTACACGTGCAGAGGCTCTTTCTGGAGTTGAACGCCAGGTTGTAATGTATTTCTGGCGTTCAACTCTGGTTTGTGACTTGTTTCTGGCGTTTAACTCCAGTCAGCAGCGTAGAACTGGCGTTCAACGCCCTTTTACGTCATCTAAATACGTTCAAAATATGGACTATTATACATTCCTGGAAAGCCCTGGATGTCTACTTTCCAACGCAATTGGAGGCGCGCCATTTTGAGTTTTGTAGTACCAGAAAATCCACTTTGAGTGCAGGGAGGTCAGAATCCAACAGCATCAGCAGTCCTTCTTCTACCTCTGAATCTGATTTTTGCTCAAATCCCTCAATTTTGCTTTTCTTTTTCTTTCTATTTTTTTCGCTATTTTTTTTTCTGCAAGCTTTGTTCTTTGCTGCTTTTTCTTGCTTCAAGAATCATTTTTATGATTTTTCAGATTATCAAGTAACATGTCTCCTTGTCATCATTCCTTCAAGAGCCAACATATTTAACATTCTTGAACAACAACTTCAAAAGACATATGCACTGTTCAAGCATTCATTCAGAAAACAAGAAGCATTGTCACCACATTAATATAATTAAACTAAGTTCAAGGATAAATTCGAAACTCATGTACTTCTTATTCTTTTTGAATTAAAACATTTTTCAATTAAGAGAGGTGATGGATTCATAGGACATTCATAACTTTAAGACAAAGTTACTAAATACTAATGATCATGTAATAAGACACAAACATGGATAAGCACTTAATCATAAAGAAAACGAAAACCAGAGAATGTAAGAACAAGGAATGAGTCCACCTTAGTGATGGTGGCGTTTCCTTCTTGAGGAACCAATGATGTCCTTGAGCTCTTCTATGTCTCTTCCTTGTCTTTGTTGCTCCTCCCTCATTGCTTTTTGATCTTCTCTAATTTCATGAAGGATGATGGAGTGCTCTTGATGTTCCACCCTTAGTTGTCCCATGTTGGAACTTAATTCTCCTAGGGAGGTGTTGATTTGCTCCCAATAGTTTTGTGGAGGGAAATGCATTTGAGGCATCTCCGGGATCTCATGGTGATGAGCTTCATGCGCCTCTTGAGCTCCATGAATGGGCTCTCTTGCTTGCTCCATCCTTTTCTTAGTGATGGGCTTCTCTTCCTCAATGGGAATGTCTCCTTCTATGAAAGCTCCAGTTGAGTAACATAGATGGCAAATAAGATGAGGAAAAGCTAGCCTTGCCATGGGGGATGACTTTTTCGGCTATTTTGTAGAGTTCAAGGGAGATGACTTCATGAACTTCTACTTCCTCTCCAATCATGATGCTGTGAATCATGATGGCTCGATCCACAGTAACTTCAGATCGGTTGCTAGTGGGGATGATGGAGCGTTGGATAAACTCTAACCATCTTCTAGCTACAGGCTTGAGGTCCAGTCTTCTTAATTGAACCGGCTTGCCTTTGGAGTCAATCTTCCATTGAGCTCCTTCCACACATATGTCCATGAGGACTTGGTCCAACCTTTGATTAAAGTTGACCTTTCTAGTGTAGGGGCGTGCATCTCCTTGCATCATAGGCAAGTTAAACGCCAACCTCACGTTTTCTGGACTAAAATCTAAGTATTTCCCCCGAACCATGGTGAGATAATTCTTTGGATTCGGGTTCTTACTTTGATCATGGTTCCTAGTGATCCATGCATTGGCATAGAACTCTTGAACCATTAGGATCCCGACTTGTTGGATGGGGTTTGTTAGAACTTCCCAACCTCTTCTTTGGATTTCATGTCGGATCTCCGGATACTCATTTCTCTTGAGCTTGAAAGGGACCTCGGGGATCACCTTCTTCTTGGCCACAACATCATAGAAGTGGTCTTGATGGGCTTTGGAGATGAACCTTTCCATCTCCCATGACTCGGAGGTGGAAGCTTTTGTCTTGCCTTTTCCTTTTCTAGAGGATTCTCCGGTCTTAGGTGCCATCAATGGTAATGGAAAAACAAAAAAGCTTATGCTTTTACCACACCAAACTTAGAATATTGCTCGTCCTCGAGCAAGAGAAGAAAGAATAGATGAAGAAGAAGAAGAAAATATGGAAGAGAGGGAGAAGGGGTTGTGTTTCGGCCAAGAAGAGAAGAGAGGGTTGTGTTGTGTGAAAATGAAGAAGAATGGAGGGCTTTATATAGGGAAGGGAGGGGGTGTAAGGTTCGGCCATAAGGGTGGGTTTTGGGTGGGAAATTGATTTTGAATTTTGAAGGTAGGTGGAGTTTATGGGGTAGGTTTATGGGGAAGAGTGGATGGATGTGAGATCCTGAGGTGATCCTGTGGGGTCCACAGATCCTGAGGTGTTTAAGGATTTACAACCTTGCACTAAATTAGGCATGCAAAATGCCCTTGCACACAACTCTGGGCGTTCAGCGCCAGATTGGTACTTGTTTTGGGTGTTGAACGCCCATTTGTTGCCCATTTCTGGCGTTGAACGCCAGAACCATGCTTGTTCTGGGCGTTCAGCGCCAGCTCTTCTCCAGGGTGTAATTCTGGCGTTCAAATGCCCAGATGCTGCCCATTTTGGGCGTTCAGCGCCAGAACCATGCTCTGTTCTGGCGTTGAACGCCAGCCAAATGCATTTTACTGGCGTTTAAATGCCAGTAAAGTCTTCCTCCAGGGTGTGATTTTTTTTTTTGTTGTTTTTGATTCTGTTTTCAATTTTTATATTTATTTTGTGACTCCAAATGATCATGAACCTAATAAAACATGAAAAACAATAAAAATAGAAATTAGATAAAAATTGGGTTGCCTCCCAACAAGCGCTTCTTTAATGTCAATAGCTTGACAGTGCCTGTTTTCTTGAGCTGTCTGCCATCTCTAGTGAGATTTTAGCGGCTTGTACCCCATAGATTCCCAGTTTCTCTATTACAGAGAGGGGCATGAGATTTATCCCTGAACCAAGGTCACATAGAGCATTTTCAAAGATCATGTTGCCTATGGTACAAGGTATTACGAACTTTCCAAGATCCTGTTTCTTCTGAGGCAATGTCAGTTGATCCAGATCACTTAGTTCATTGGTGAACAAGGGAGGTTCATCTTCCCAAGTCTCAACACCAAATAATTTGGCATTCAGCTTCATGATTGCACCAAGAAACTTGGCAGCTTGCTCTTCAGTAACATCCTCATTCTCTTCAGAAGATGAATACTCGTCAGAGCTCATGAAGGGCATAAGGAGGTTCAATGGAATCTCTCTGGTCTCTAGATGAGCCTCAGAGTCCTTTGGTTCCTTAGAGGGAAGCTCCTTATTGATCACTGGCCGTCCCAGGAGGTCTTCCTCACTGGGATTTACGTCCTCCCCTTCCTCTCCAGGTTCGGCCGTGTTGACTATGTCAATGGCCTTGCACTCTCCTTTTGGATTTTCTTCTGTATTGCTTGGGAGAGTACTAGGAGAGATTTCAGTGATCCTTTTACTCAGCTGGCCCACTTGTGCCTCCAAATTTCTAATGGAGGACCTTGTTTCATTCATGAAACTTACAGTGGCCTTAGATAGATCAGAGACTAAGTTTGCTAAATTAGAGGTATTTTGTTCAGAGTTCTCTGTCTGTTGCTGAGTGGATGATGGAAAAGGTTTACTATTGTTAAACCTATTTCTTCCACCATTATTAAAGCCTTGTTGAGGCTTTTGATCCTTCCATGAGAAGTTTAGATGATTTCTCCTTGATGGATTATAGGTGTTTCCATAAGGTTCACCCATATAATTTACCTCTGCTATTGCAGGGTTTTCAGGATCATAAGCTTCTTCTTCAGAAGATGCCTCTTGAGTACTGTTGGATGCAGCTTGCATTCCATTCAGACTCTGAGAAATCATATTGACTTGCTGAGTCAATATTTTGTTCTGAGCCAATATGGCATTCAGAGTATCAATTTCAAGAACTCCCTTCTTCATAGGTGTCCCATTACTCACAGGATTCCTCTCAGAAGTGTACATGAACTGGTTATTAGCAACCATGTCAATGAGTTCTTGAGCTTCTGTAGGCATTTTCTTTAGGTGAATGGATCCACCTGCAGAAGTATCCAATGACATCTTAGCCAATTCAGATAAACCATCATAGAATATATCCAGGATGGTCCATTCTGATAGCATGTCAGAAGGACACTTTTTTGGTCAGTTGCTTGTATCTTTCGCAAGCTTCATAGAGGGATTCACCTTCTTTCTGTCTGAAGGTTTGAACATCCACTCTAAGCTTGCTCAGCTTTTGAGGAGGAAAGAACTTGGCTAAGAAAGCCGTGCCCAGCTTGTCCCAAGAGTTCAGGCTATCCTTAGGTTGAGAGTCCAACCATACTCTGGAGAATTTTCGAAAATTATTTTTGAAAAAGAGTTAGTGATTTTCGAAAATAGTTTTTGAAAAAGGTTAGTAATTTTTCGAAAATTAAAATCAAAAATTAAAATAATTAGTCAATAAAAAAAGAAATTTTGAAAAAGAGGGAAGATATTTTCGAAAATTAGAGAGAGAGAGAGTTAGTTAGGTAGTTTTGAAAAAGATAAGAAACAAACAAAATGTTAATTAGTTAGTTGAAACAAATTTTGAAAAGATAAGGAGTTAGGAAGTTAGAAAAGATATTTTGAAATCAAGTTTTTGAAAAAGATATGATAAGAAGATATTTTTGAAAAGATATGATTTAAATTAGTTTTTGAAAAAGATTTGATTTTTAAAATCACAATTAATGACTTGATTTACAAGAAATCACAAAATATGATTCTATAACTTAAAGTTTGAATCTTTCTTAACAAGCAAGTAACAAACTTGAAATTTTTGAATCAAAACATTAATTGATGATGTTATTTTCGAAAATTATGAGATAAAATTAAGAAAAGGATTTTTGAAAAATATTTTTATAATTTTCGAAAATAACTAAGAAAAATGAAATAGATTTGATTTTTGAAAAAGATTTTGAAAAAGATAAGATTTTTAAATTAAAAATTTGATTTGACTCATAAGAAACAACTAGATTTTTTAAAAATTTTTGAAAAAGTCAACTCAAATTTTCAAATTTTATGAGAGAAAAGAGGAAAAGATATTTTTTGATTTTTGAATTTTTAATGATGAGAGAGAAAAATTAAAACATCATTTTCATGTTTTTCTCTTTTCTTTTTGGATCAAAACAAGGAATGCATGCAAGAACACTATGAATGTCAAGATGAACACCAAGAACACTTTGGATGTCATGATGAACATCAAGAACATATTTTTGAAAAATTTTTAATGCAAAGAAAGCATGCAAGACACCAAACTTAGAAATCTTTAATGCCTAGGCACTAAGAATTCAAGAATGCATATGCAAAACACCACACAACACAAAACAAGAAAACATCAAGATCAAACAAGAAGACTTACCAAGAACAACTTGAAGATCATGAAGAACACTATGAATGCATGAATTTTTCGAAAAATGCAAGATGAATATGCAATTGACACCAAACTTTCAACTTGACTCAAGACTCAAACAAGAAACATGAAATATTTTTTATTTTTATGATTTTATGAAATTTTTTTTTTGGATTTTTCGAAAATTAATTTGAAAAAAAAAAGAAAAAAAAAAGAAAAATAAGGATTCCAAAATTTTTAATATGAATTCCAGGAATCTTGCAATCTTAGTCTAAAGCTCCAATATGAGGGTTAGACATGGCTGAATAGCCAATCAAGCTTTAGAAGATATTGATACTTTCCATGTATAGAGCAACTAAGTGTGTGAGAATCAACAAGCTCTTGTGATGATAAGTTGAAACCCCAGTCCAAAAGATTTGGACATGGCTTTACAGCCAGCCAGGATTCAATCAAATCATCATGAAACACTAGAATTCATTCTTAAAAAATCTGAAGAAAAATATATTTTTGAAAACATTTATTTATTATTATTATTTTTTTCAAAAACAGATGAGAAATTTTTGAAAGGTTTTTGAAAAATTTTTGAAAATAAAACAAAAAAAAAATTACTTAATCTGAGCAACAAGATGAACCATCAGTTGTTCAAACTGAACAATCCCCGGCAACGGCGCCAAAAACTTGGTGCACGAAATTGTGATCATCAATGGCGCAATCAACTTGGTACGCTCAATTGTAATCTCAACTTTTTATCACAACTTCGCACAACTAACCAGCAAGTGCACTGGGTCGTCCAAGTAATAAACCTTACGCGAGTAAGGGTCGATCCCACGGAGATTGTTGGTATGAAGCAAGCTATGGTCACCTTGTAAATCTCAGTCAGGCGGATATCAAAAGGTTATGGAGTTTTCGAAATTAAATAAGAAGTAAACATAAACTAAGGATAGAAATACTTATGTAATTCATTGGTTAGAATTTCAGATAAGCGTATAGAGATGCATTCGTTCCTCTGAACCTCTGCTTTCTTGCTGTCTTCATCCAATCAGTCTTACTCCTTTCTATGGCTGGCTTTATGTAAGGACATCACCATTGTCAATGGCTACTTTTAATCCTCTCTGGAAAATGGTCCAATGCGCTGTCANAATGAATATCTTAGAAGCAGAATAAGTTGAATTGAATAGAAAAATAGTAGTACTTTGCATTAATCTTTGAGGAACAGCAGAACTCCACACCTTAATCTATGGAGTGCAGAAACTCTACCGTTGAAAATACATAAGTGAAAGGTCCAGGCATGGCCGAATGGCCAGCCCCTAAAACATGATCACAGGATCAAAAATACAATCCAGGATGATCCCAAGTTCTCTAATACAATAGTAAAAAGTCCTTTTTATAATAAACTAGCTACAAGGGTTTACAGAAGTAAGTAATTGATGCATAAATCCACTTCCGGGGCCCACTTGGTGTGTGCTTGGGCTGAGCTTGAATGTTACACGTGCAGAGGCTCTTTCTGGAGTTGAACGCCAGGTTGTAACGTATTTCTGGCGTTCAACTCTGGTTTGTGACTTGTTTCTGGCGTTTAACTCCAGACAGCAGCGTAGAACTGGCGTTCAATGCCCTTTTACGTCATCTAAACTCGTTCAAAGTATGGACTATTATACATTGATGGAAAGCCCTGGATGTTTACTTTCCAACGCAATTGGAAGTGCGCCATTTTGAGTTTTGTAGCTCCATAAAATCCACTTTGAGTGCAGGGAGGTCAGAATCCAACAGCATCAGCAGTCCTTCTTCTACCTCTGAATCTGATTTTTGCTCAAGTCCCGCAATTTCAGCCAGAAAATACCTGAAATCACAGAAAAACACAAAAACTCATAGTAAGTCCAGAAATGTGAATTTAACATAAAAACTAATGAAAACATCCCTAAAACTAACTAGATCCTACTAAAAACATACTAAAAACAATGCCAAAAAGCGTATAAATTATCCGCTCATCACAAGGCTTTGAGCATTAATGGATAGGTGGGCCCAAAGGAATAAAATCCTAGCCTAAGCAGCTAAATCAAGCTGTCCCTAACCATGTGCTTGTTGCGTGAAGGTGTCAAGTAAAAAGCTTGAGACTGAGCGGTTAAAGTCGTGGTCTAAGGCAAAAAAAAAAAGAGTGTGCTTAAGAGCTCTGGACACCTCTAACTGGGGACTCTAGCAAAGCTGAGTCACAATCTGAAAAGGTTCACCCAGTTATGTGTCTGTGGCATTTATGTATCCGGTGGTAATACTGGAAAACAAAATGCTTAGGGTCACGGCCAAGACTCATAAAGTCGCTGTGTTAAAGAATCAACATACTGAACTAGGAGAATCAATAACACTATCTGAATTTTGAGTTCCTATAGATGCCAATCATTCTGAACTTCAAAGGATAAAGTGAGATGCCAAAACTGTTCAGAAGCAAAAAGCCACTAGCCCCGCTCATCTATTTAAGCAACAATTTAAGTTTGGTGTTGTGATGAGGGGATAATTTATACACTTTTTGGCAATGATTATGTGAAGTGAAGATCTAGATCAAGCACTTTTTTTATTTTTCTGTTTTTGACTAACACACTAACTGTTTGAATTTTTGCTTAAGCCAATTAACATTTCACTTCAGCCATGGATTGAAGTGTTGTTGCTTTCTGGTGTTGTGATTTTTATGCTTTGGTTGTATGTCAAGTACAAGGAGAATTACACCCACTTTTTGTGAACAAGACGAAAGAACCCTCAGAAGATTAAGAAGAGCTGAAAGAGGGAAAAACATTATTGGAGAAGAGGAGTCAGAAGAAGAATTCCAAGATATGGAGGAACACTTAACAAACCCACCAAATGGGGCTGAAGGAGCAGCCAATAACAACAATAATCCACCACAGAGAAGAGTTTTAGCTTCCTACACAAGTGCAGATCCTAGACATTGTGGGAGTAGCATTCTTACCCCAAATGTTAATGCAAATAATTTTGAACTAAAGCCACAACT
>NC_029787.2:52821024-52830183 GCF_000816755.2 Arachis ipaensis
ATCAACAATTGGGATGATCTAGTAACCAAGTTTCTTGCCAAGTTTTACCCACCTCAAAGAGTTATTAGATTGAAGACTGAAGTGCAAACATTCACACAAATGGATGCTGAACCCTTGTATGAGGCATGGGAACGATACAAAGCTCTAATCAGGAAGTGTCCACCAGGAATGTTCAGTGAGTGGGATAGATTGCAAAATTTTTATGAAGGCTTGACATTGAAATCTCAAGAGGCCTTGGATTATTCAGCTGGAGGTTCTTTACAATTGATGAAAACAGCAGAGGAAGCCCAAAATCTCATTGATATGGTGGCCAACAACCAATATTTCTTTGCTCACCAAAGGCAACGCCAACCATCACAAAGGAAAGGAGTGATGGAGTTGGAAGGAGTGGACTCAATCTTGGCTCAAAACAAAATGATGCAGCAGCAAATTCAACAATAATTTGAGCAAATGGCCAAGAGTATTGATAGCCTCCAAGTTGGAGCAGTTAATACAAGCCAACCATCATCCACATGGGGACAAAATGAAGAGACTCAAGAGGAGCAACAGCAAGAGCAAGTCCAGTACATGCACAACCAAAATTCTGGGCCAACTGAAGTCTATGGTGACACCTACAACCCTTCTTGGAAGAACCACCCAAACCTTAGGTAGGGAGACAATCACAACCAAAATCAACAACCATGGCAGAGAAACTCAAATCAAAACACTTCAAGAAACAACCAAAACCACAACCAGCAACAAGCTAACCAAAACTCCTACAGAAAACCCCAAAACAACTACCCCAACTCTAACCACTACCCATCCAATAACCAATCCTCAAATCAGAACACTTACCCTCAACCTTCAACACCCCACAATCAACCAATCTCACAAGAATCCCAAAGGATTAACAACTTGGAGCTCCTAATGGAAAAAATGATGAAAACTCAAGAGATGACAGTGAGGAACCAAGAAGCCTCCATGAAAAATATGGAAAGGCAAATCGGCCAACTCTCCAAGCAGATTGCCATTGAAAGGCCACCTAACTCACTACCAAGTGACACCATTCCTAATCCTAAAGAGGAGTGCAAGGCAATTCAACTGAGGAGTGGAAAAGTCCTGGTGAAAAATGAAGAAGCAACTAAGAAGCCAAAGAAAAGTGACAAGAAACAAGCTGAAAAAGAGAAGGCCAATGATGAAGATGTAACAGCAAGCAAGCCAACTCAGAATCAAGTTCAAGAAAAAGAAGACCAGCCACAAAAATCAAGAAAGGGAAAGGAAGTAATTGAAGAGCCAACTAAGGACGAAAGGCAGGGAATGAACTTCACTCCACCCTTGCCATATCCTCAAAGGTTTAACAAGGAGACTAAGGATCAACACTTCCCAAAATTTCTTGAAATCTTCAAGAAGTTAGAGATCAATATTCCCTTAGCTGAAGCACTTGAGCAAATGCCCCTGTACGCAAAGTTCTTGAAGGAACTTATCAACAAGAAGAGGAGTTGGCAAGAGAAGGAAACTATACTTCTCACTGAAGAATGTAGCGCCGTGATTCAAGGAGTTATCCCACCAAAGCTCAAAGATCCAGGGAGTTTTGTAGTTTCATGTACCATAGGCAAAATGACCCTGGACAAATCTCTATGTGACCTTGGTGCTAGCATCAATCTGATGCCATTATCAATGATGAGAAAGCTTGCTATAGAGGAACTCAAACCTACCAGGATGTCTTTGGTGATGGCTGACAGATCAATCAAGACACCCAATGGCATTGTGGAAAACCTGTTAGTGAAGGTTGGGGAGTTTATCTTCCCAGTAGACTTCATCATTCTGGATACAGAGGAAGAAGGAAACAACTCAATCATCTTGAGAAGGCCATTTTTGGCCACAGCCAGAGCCATTATTGATGTAGAGAAGGGAGAAATGATTTTTAGAGTACATAATGAGCAAATGGTCATCAATGCCTTCAAATCAATGCAACACCCTCCTGAACAAGAAAACTACATGAAGGTGGACATGATAGAAAGTCTAGTGGAGGAAATGTTAGAAGCCAATTGTCATGAGCAACAGGAAGAAGAGGTGGTAGAAATCTCTAGTGAAGACAAGGAGAAAGAAAAGCCAAAACAGGAATTGAAACCTCTTCCCCCTCACCTCAAATATGTGTTCCTGGGAGAAGAAGGGACCCTACCAGTGATCATTAACTCCTCCTTGAATATGGAAGAAGAAACAAAACTAATTGAAGTGTTGAAAGCTCACAAAGCAGCCTTGGGGTGGACAATTGACGATATCAAAGGTATTAGTCCAGCCATTTGTATGCATAAAATTTTGCTGGAAGAAGAATCAAAGCCTGTGGTCCAACCCCAAAGAAGACTCAACCCAGCCATAAAGGAGGTAGTTCAAAAGGAAGTCATGAAGTTGTGGAATGCTGGAATAATCTTCCCAATCTCTGACAGCTCATGGGTGAGCCCGGTTCAAGTTGTACCAAAAAAAAGAGGAATAACGGTCATCACCAATGAGAAGAATGAGTTGATCCCTACTAGGACAGTGACTGGGTGGAGGATGTGCATAGACTATAGAAGATTGAATGATGCCACAAGGAAAGACCATTTCCCTCTCCCATTCATTGATCAGATGCTGGAAAGACTAGCATTGAAGTAAGAGATAGAAAGGGAAGTATCAAGAGTACCACAAGAAGCCTGTCAAGATAGACCACAACAAGTAAATGAGAACTTCCCAGATGAGCACCTGTTCCAAGTTCAACAAATACCCTGGTTTGCTGACATAGCAAACTACAAAGTGGGAAGGAAGATACCTCAAGAATATTCTAAGCAACAAGTGAAGAAGCTGCTCAATAAAGCAAGGAAGTTCTTGTGGGATGAACCCTTTTTGTTCAAAAGATGCTCTGATGGAATGATTAGGAGATGTGTCCATGAAAATAAAATGAGGGACTATTGTGGCATTGTCATGGTTCAGCATATGGTGGACATTTTGGACCAGAGAGAACAGCTGCAAAGGTGTTACAAAGCGGTTTCTATTGGCCAACTATCTTCAAGGATGCCAGAGAGTTTGTTCACCAATGCAATGAATGCCAAAGAGCTGGAGGATTGACAAAAAGGAATGAGATGTCTCAGAATTTCATCCTGGAAGTTGAGCTATTTGACCTATGGGGTATTGATTTCATGGGACCTTTTCCCCCTTCGTATTCCTTTAGATACATCTTGGTGGCAGTAGAGTATGTCTCAAAATGGGTGGAAGCCATAGCCACAACCACTTGTGATGCACAAATTGTCCTTCAATTCCTTAAGAAGCATATCTTCACTAGATATGGAGTACCCAAGGGTCTTGTCAGTGATGGTGGTGGTCACTTCTGCAACAAACAAATGGAGAAACTCCTCCACAAATATGGAGTTATATATAAAGTAGCCACACCATACCATCCTCAGACTAATGGCCAGGCTGAATTAGCAAACAGAGAGTTGAAGAGAATTTTAGAAAAAACAGTGGGAAGCACAAGGAAAGATTGGGCCAGGAAACTAGAAGATGCACTCTGGGCATACAGGACAGCTTTCAAAACTCCCATTGGAAAGTCCCCATTTCAGCTATTATATGGAAAATCTTGTCACCTCCCTGTGGAGCTTGAACATAAAGCTTTTTGGGCCACCAAACTCCTCAATCTTGATTCTCAAGCAGCAGGAGAAAAGAGGCTGCTACAACTTAATGAGTTGGATGAGTTTAGACTAGAAGCTTATGAGAATGCTAAGATATACAAGGAGAGAGCTAAGAGGTGGCATGACAAGAAGATCTCAAAGAAAGAGTTCAAGATAGGACAGTAAGTGCTCCTGTATAACTCAAGGCTCAAGATCTTTCCTGGAAAGCTCAAGTCCAAATGGACAGGCCCGTATCTAGTAACAAAAGTCTTTCCTTATGGAAGTCTTAGCTGCTAGATGAAGCCACACAGAACCACTTCACAGCAAATGGACATAGAGCAAAGCCTTATTTAGGAGGACAATGGGACAAGGAAAAGGAAGTTCAGTACCTAAACTGAACAAACATAGAGAATGTCAAGCTAGTGATAATAAAAGAGCGCTTGTTGGGAGGCAACCCAACCTGAGGTAGTTTCTTTCCATAGTTATTTCAATAAAGAGGTTAATTAGCCTTATCTACATTGCAAAAAGCTAAAGTTTGGTGTTGGACACCAAAACAATATAAGGGAGAATGAAGGATTCTAAGTTTGGTGTTCCACCAAAATCTCATCATAAAACAGATTCTCACCCCCTATATAATGCTAGCTTTGAGCATTTAGATAAACTAATTAACTATTCTGCTACAAAGTGAGCTGAGCTCTCCCCTGATGCACCCCAACCAACAAGACACGCTATGCAAGGTACAAAGCTCAGCTCACAAAGTGAGCTGAGCATTCCCCTGGGAGATACATTTGGGCTGAAATTGAAATTTAAAATTCTAACTTAATTCATTTCTTCACCAAATTAAAAGCCCATCCAAATTTCAATATCCAAGAATAGAAAGTGTATAAATATGAGTTAGTTTGATGTAATTAGGATCTCTAGACTTCATTTTGAATTTTCCCTTTTTACTTGCATTTTAATTCTAAGCTTTTTGAATTTCTGAGAGAAATGGGAAGGAGAATTGATCTCTCTTCTTCTTGGTTCTTGCTTGAGCACTCTTTTATTTCCTTGCTTTGGATCTTGGGTAGAGAATTGAAGAACTTCTGTTTCAATCTCACCTTGGGATCTTGTTTATTTTCTTTCTGCATAATTGAATTTGAATTTCTGTTTACTGCTTCTTCATCTACTTTGCTTCTGCAATTTACTTTTCTTTACTTCTTTTGCAATTTCTCTTGTTAGATCTAGGAAGGGAGTGAGATCTAGATTTGTTTTCTAGTCTCTTTGATTTCCTGAGATCTTCAACACCTTTTAGAATTGCTGCAACTTAAGCACTGCTTTCCAGTTCTTTAAATTCTCAAGTCATTTTACTTTTCTGTTAAGATCTACTTCACTGCACTTAAATTTTCTCTTTTATGTTTAATGCAATTTAGTTGTTCTTGTTCAAATTCTGCTATCCTAATTTCCAATTCCTTTTATAATTCAAGCAATTTACATTTCTTGCACTTTAAGCTTCAGCCGTTTACATTTCTTGCAATCTAAGTTTCTGTAATTTACATTACTTGCACTTTAAGAATATGCTTTTTTACTTTCCTGCTCTTTAATTTACTGCACTTTACCCCTCCCCCTTTTCTTTCCAAGCAAATTTAGTTTCTGCAAGTTACAATCACTCAACCAAATCTAGATTCGCTTGACTAAATCAACCACTAAACAAAAATTGCTCAATCCTTCAATCCCTGTGGGATCGACCTCACTCATGTGAGTTATTATTACTTGATGCGACCCGGTACACTTGCCGGTGAGTTTTGTGTTGGATCGTTTTCCACACATCAAGTTTTTGGCGCCATTGCCGGGGATTGAATAGATTGACAATGATTAAGTGAAGTGGAGATCTAGATCAAGCACTTTTTCTTTTCTATTTCTTTAACTTTTGACTAACACGCTAACTGTTTGAATTTTTGCCATCCATTCAGACTCTGGGAAATCATGTTGACTTGCTGAGTCAACACTTTGTTCTGAGCCAATATGGCATTCAGAGCATCAATTTCAAGAACTCCCTTCTTCTGAGGCATCCCATTACTTACAGGATTCCTCTCAGAAGTGTACATGAACTGGTTATTAGCAACCATGTCAATGAGTTCTTGAGCTTCTGCAGGTATTTTCTTTAGGTGAATGGATCCACCTGTAGAATGATTCAGTGACATCTTGGAAAACTCAGACAGACCATAATAGAATATATCCAGAATGGTCCATTCTGAAAGCATGTCAGGAGGACACCTTTTGGTCATCTGCTTGTATCTTTTCCAAGCTTCATAGAGGGATTCACCATCTTTTTGCTTGAAGGTCTGAACACTCTAAGCTTGCTCAGCTTTTGAAGGGGAAAGAACTTAGCCAAGAAGGCCGTGACTAGCTTATCCCAAGAGTTCAGCCTATCTTTAGGTTGTGAGTCCAACCATGTTCTAGCTCTGTCTCTTACAGCAAAAGGGAAAAGCATGAGCCTGTAGACTTCAGGATCTACTCCATTAGTCTTAACAGTCTCACAGATTTGCAGGAACTAAGTTAAAAACTGGTAGGGATCTTCTGATGGAAGTCCATGGAATTTGCAGTTCTGTTGCATTAGAGCAACTAATTGAGGTTTCAGCTCAAAATTATTTGCTCCAATGGTGGGGATTGAGATGCTTCTTCCATCAAACTTGGAAGTAGGTGTAGTATAATCACCAAGCATTCTCTTTGCATTATTATTATTTTCGGCTGCCATCTCCTCTTCCTTTTCGAAAATTTCTGTAAGGTTGTCTCTGGATTGTTGTATTTTAGCTTCTCTCAGTTTCCTCTTCAGAGTCCTTTCAGGTTCAGGGTCTGCTTCAACAAGAATGTTCTTGTCCTTGCTTCTGCTCATATGAAAAAGAAGGGAACAAGAAAAGAAGAGGAATCCTCTATGTCACAGTAAAGAGGTTCCTTATTGTTACTAGAAGAAGAAAGGGAATTAGAGAAATGGATAATCCAAACACAAGGGTGAGGATAGGAGCAGAGATAAGAGATGAAGAGAAGTGTTAGTAAGTAATTAAATAAATAGAAGGAGATGAGAGAGAGAAGTTTTCGAAAATAATTTTTGAAAAGGAGTTGATGATTTTCGAAAATTAAAGGGGAAATAAAATTAAAATTAAAATTTAAAATAATTAATTAATTAAAAAGAATTTTTGAAAAAGAGGGAGGTATTTTCGAAAACTAAAGGTAGAGAGTTAGTTGGGCAGTTTTGAAAAAGATAAAAAACAAATAAAAAGTTAATTAGTTAGTTGAAAAAGATTTGAAAATCAATTTTGAAAAGATAATAAGATAAGAAGTTAGAAGAGATATTTTAAAATAAAATTTTTGAAAAAGATAAGATTTAAAAAAGATATGATAGAAAGATATGATTGAAATTAGCTTTGAAAAAGATTTGAATTTTTAAAAATTAAAATTAATGACTTGACTCACAAGTAATCACTAGACATGATTCTAGAACTTAAAGTTTGAATCTTTCTTTACAAGCAAGTAACAAACTTAAAATTTTTGAATCAAAACATTAATTGTTGATAATATTTTCGAAAATTATGAGATAAAATTGAGAAAAAGATTTTTGAACAATATTTTTAAAATTTTCGAAAATAAATAAGAAATATGAAAAAGATTTGATTTTTGAAAAAGATTTTGAAAAAGATAAGATTTTCAAATTGAAAATTTGATTTGACTCATAAGAAACAACTAGATTTTTAAAAATTTTAAAAAAGTCAACTCAAATTTTCGAAAATTTATGAGAGAAAAAGGGAAAGATATATTTTTTATTTTTGAATTTTTAATGAGGAAAGAGAAAAACATGAAAAATAACACATAACATAAAAATTATGAATCAAAACACACAATGCATGCAAGAACACTATGAATGTCAAGATGAACACCAAGAACACTTTGAAGATCAAGATGATCATCAAGAACATGTGTTTGAAAAATTTTTGATGCAAAGAAAATATGCAAGATACCAAACTTAGAAATCTTTAATGCTTAGACACTATGAATGCAAATAAAGATGCACATGAAAAACAGCAAAAGACACAAAATAAGAAAACATCAAGATCAACCAAGAAGACTTACCAAGAACAACTTGAAGATCATGAAGAACACTATGAATGCATGAATTTTCGAAAAATGCATAAATTTTTAGAAATAATGCAATTGACACCAAACTTAAAAATTGACTCAAGACTCAAACAAGAAACACAAAATATATATATATTTTTTGTATTTTATTTTACTTTTTTCGAAAACATATAGGAAAAAGGAAGTAATGAATTCAAAGTCCTCAATCAAAATCCCATGAATCATACCAGGTTAGTCTAAAGCTTGATGGCCAGACAAGTTTCAGCATACTATTTTGAAACTCTAGAATTCATTCTTAAAAATTTAGAATAATTTTCGAAAACAAAAGGTAAAAAAAAATTTTTTTGAAAGATTTTTGAAAACAAAATTTTTTTTTGAAAATAAAACGAAAAAGAAAATTACCTAATCTGAGCAACAAGATTAACCGTCAGTTGTCCAAACTCGAACAATCCCCGGCAACGGCGCCAAAAACTTGGTGTGCGAAATTGTGATCTAGATGTGAAATTGTTGTTCGAAATTGATTCCCTGGCAATGGCTCCAAAAACGTTTGCACAATACCATGGTCCAAACATAACTTCACAACTTCGCGCAACTAACCAGCAAGTGCACTGGGTCTTCCAAGTAATACCTTACGTGAGTAAAGGTCGAATCCCACGGAGATTGTTGGTATGAAGCAAGCTATGGTCATCTTGTAAATCTCAGTCAGGCGGATTAAATGGTTGCAGAGTTTTAATAATTAAAAGATAAATAAAACATAAAATAGAGATAGAGATACTTATGTAATTCATTGGTGAGAATTTCAGATAAGCGTATAGAGATGCTTTCGTCCCTCTGAACCTCTGGTTTCCTGCTGTCTTCATCCAATCCTTCCTACTCCTTTCCCTGGCAAGCTATATGTAGGACATCACCGTTGTCAATGGCTACTTTCCATCCTTTGTGAAAATGGACCGATGCGCTGTCACTGCATGGCTAATCATCTGGAGGTTCTCGATCATACTGGAAAAGAATTCACCCTCCTTTTGCGTCTGTCACTACGCCCAGTACTTGCGAGTTTGAAGTTCGTCACAGCCATCCCTTCCCGGATCCTACTCGGAATACCACAGACAAGGTTTAGACTTTCCGGATCTCAGGAATGGCCATCCATGGGTTCTAACTTATACCACGAAGATTCCAATATCTCGGACTCGGTCCTTTGTATTAGATATCCAAGAGATACTCATTCTAGCTTGTTTGCATGTAGAACGGAAGTGTTTGTCAGGCACGCGTTCATAGGTGAGAATGATGATGAGCATCACATAATCATCACTTTCATCATGTTCTTGGGTGCGAATGGATATCTTAGAATAGGAATAAGCTTGAATTGAATAGATAAATAGTAGTACTTTGTATTAATTCATGAGGAACAGCAGAGCTCCACACCTTAATCTAT